>NC_056730.1:975186714-975277775 GCF_019279795.1 Protopterus annectens | reverse complement strand
AGCCCCACGTCTGCTTTTTCCCCTTTGAAACTTGTCTGAGCCGGACCCAATTCTTTGAGGGCCAGTTTCTGCTGAATCTGGGTGGCTGAACCTGGAGGAAATCCTTGACTGTCTGTACTGACTTTGCCTTTTCCTCTATGGATTTCAGTACATCTTGTGCATTAGCACCAAAAAGCTTCTGTTTTTCCAAAGGTGCATCAAGTAATTTTACTTTAACATGGTCAGGCAAAGACTGATCCTTTAACCAAGCATGTCTACGTATCACAGCCCCAGTCATAGCTGCCCTACATGAAGCTTCCAGTGCATCATAACCACACTGAAGAAAATGGTTATTAACCTGCTGAGTGTTATGTATATGATCCTGCAAAGCCTTTTTATCAATAGGCTCAGGAGAGGCTAACTTTTTCTGTAAATCATCCAGGAAAAAATCCTGGTACTGAAACATGTGAAAAAGGCAATTTAGTGACCTCATGGCCAGGGTAGTAGAAGTATATACTTTTTTACCCCATCTCTCCAGGGACCTAGCTTCCCTGTCTGCTGGCAGTGGGTTTTTGGCAGAGGAGGTAGCCACTCCCTTGGGGTCCTGTGAAATAGTTTCTAGATCCACAGAGTGGGCCCTAAAAAGGTGCTTGTGAGTGTCAGGGACCCTATAATATCTGTCTGGCTTGACAGGAGCCGGAGGAAGAGAATCAGGGTTAGCACTGGAGTCAGAGAAAACATCATCCAAAACATCCATAACAGGTGGAATAGCTAGAGGCCTGTGCTGGGGAAGCTTGAGGAAGGTACGAAGCCCTTTTCCTGGAGTCAGAGAATTCCTGACCCTGCCATTGAAAATGTTCCCTCATGGCATGTAGGACTTCACCAAATGAGAAATCCTCTGGAGGGGAGGCAGAGGGAATTGATTCCTCAGCATCAGAGTCCTCGTAGGCCTGGAAGGATTCTTCTTGGTTATCAGAATGTTCAGAATCCCCAGAGGCTTCATCCGAAGAGAGGTCGTCCGCCTGCTCAGTTCTGGGCCTTTTCTCTGCAGGTGGCTGAGAACCTCTCTTCGGATGAGGCTGAGACCCCCTGATAAGGGAAATAAGATCAGCAGCCAGAGACATGATTTGCTTATCAGAAGAAGGGGCCTGGGCAGTAGGCCTGGGATGGGCCTTGGCCTGACTGGCGGCCTTAGCACGTGCAAAGGCCTTGATGGACATGGATACAGGAGGCCTAGCAGCCCCATGTGCAGGCGTAACCTTGTCCACAGAAATGGTGTCGGGTAGATCCAGAATTTCGGTTTCCGGAGGAAAATCAACAACCGGCACCGGAGAGATCTCCGAGACCGAAGGTCGTGTTAACGCTGTGTCGTCGGCCTGGAGCGGTAGATTTACCACTTCCGAAGGAACCGGAGCACTAGCAGAGGGTTTGGGAGTAGCATCAGTAGTGGACGCGGGCCGAGGATGTCAGTCCCGGTCCTTGCGGATTGGGTAGTCGGCTGATCCGACGGCATGATATACGCAAAAGATTCACCAAAAAAGTCCTCGGCGAATTCTGCCCGGCGCCTGAGAGTGCGCTTATTAAAGCAGGCACAGGCAGAACAGGCCAAGACGTCGTGGTCTGGGCCCAGGCAAGGAAGGCAGAGAGAATGGAAGTCCTTATGAGGTATTTGTTTACCACAAGACAAACAATTATTAACTTTCTCAATTTGTTCTGACATCGGCTGAGGCAAGAATAAATGTTCCCCAACGGGGTACTTAGCTTTTAGATAACTTCGGTTGAAAACACAGGAGCTGACCGACCGGCACTTGCGAACTGCTTCTGCTTCGGGCACCGCGCGGCAAGAAAGACTGAAGAAGATGGCATCGGCCGATGCCTTTATACTCCAGCCTTGGTGACGTCGGAGAAGAGACTACACCAGCCGACGCTGGACCCAGACTTTGGAATTCGGCCGACCGAGGGCTGCCTGAGGCAGGACAACCCATATGCTATGACTGCAGTTGCATTCTTAAAGGACATCTAACTGAGCATATCTGAGGGTTTCCGCCCAGGTTTCTAACATAGCTGAAGAAGGCTTTGGGGTTTTCTTTAGTGTCCTTAGCGATTTTTCTCTCAAAGTTGGCCTTGGATGTTTTTATGAGAGAACGTAGTTTTCTGCTAGTGTTGATCAGAGATGTCTTCCCTTTATGGGATTTTGCTCTGTCGTGCAGTAGCTTCCTTCTTTTGTTATACAATTTGTTAATGGCTGAGGTCCACCAGACAGGACGCTTGCCTTTGGTGGAGAGGGACTTGGATTTATTTGGGATTGCATGATCCATGCATTCTTGGAGATGTCCACAGAAAGCATTTGTGAAAGATTCAGCATTGTGGGATGTGGTATCCACTGGCCCAGTGGGCTTAAAGGATACCATCTCAGTCTTAAGAAGAGTGAAGTCTAAGTGTGGAGCATTTTGTCCCCATGTCTGTGATGATCAGGTCTAGTATATTATCTCCCCTAGTGGGAGAGGTGACTAGTTGTTCCAGTGCATTTGAATTTATGAATTCCAGGAACCATTGGGCTAGGGTGTTAGGGCTAGAATAATGTACCCAATCTATGTTAGGGTAGTTGAAGTCTCCCAGTATGATGGTATTTTGTGATACATTCATATCCTCCAATGTCTTCAGGAAGGCTGAGTGGGGTTCCTGAGATTGGGAGGGTGGTCTGTAACATGCTACCAGTTGTATAGCAGTTTTGCCTATGGTTAGTTGCACCTGTATGGTCTCCGATGCTTCATGTGTTGCTACTAACCTGGAGGTGTGGGTGTCCTTGATGAATATGGACACTCCCCCTCCCTTTGTGGTTTGGCCTGGGTTTTGGGGCCGAAAAGCATGATACGAGGTATAGCCTGGTAGCGCTGAGGTGCTCTCAGGAGCCTTGAACCAGGTTTCAGTTACTGCACAGACATCGATGTTCTCCATACTGAGGAGTGCATCGAGTGCCTGCATCTTGAGATTTAGACTTCTGGCATTGAGCAGCATTACCCTTAGTTTTTTTCCATTTTTGTTTTCTAAGGAGGTGGGTTTGTCTTTTGAGCCTTGCCTACAAAAGGCACTATGGGGGTGGCAAGAGCCTTAGCCAATATCCAGAAGCCCAGTGGTGACAGGTGCAAGCCATCCTTTGCGAAGCAGCGTGGCTTGTCCAACATGTCATCCCAGGCAGACAGGCATTGGATCCCCTTAGAATGACACCAGTACTTGAGCCAATTGTTAAAGCTGATCATCTTGTCTTTGTATTGTGGCATCATTCTTGGTGAGGGCAAGATGCTGCTCAGGGTCAGGGTCATACCAGCCTGGGCTACATAATCAGAGAGCTCCTCTATGTCTCTTTTCAAGTAGTCCAGGGAGGTACGTCTCAGGTCATTCACGCCAGCATGGACAATGACAGAGTCATATTTGTACTTGCTTTTGAGTGACCTGAGTGCGTGTGTTATGTGGCGGATCCTAGCTCCCGATAGGCAGCGCACAGTCACCCTCTCCTTGTTCAGCCTAGTAAGTGAGACATCAGTGTGTCTGACTATAGAGTCACCTATTACTAGTGTATCAGGTATGGTGTTTGGCCTTAAGGGCTGTGATTGATTGACACACTGATTTATTGAAGTACGTGTTGCATGCGTTTTGTTTTGAGGTGGTGGATTTTTGGATGTCTGCTTTGGGAGCCACTGTTGTTTTGGTAAGTTTTTTATTAGAGCCTCCAAGTATGTCTTTGTGTTTTTATGTGTTTGGTTTGCAGTTGTGGTAGGTCTATGTGGGACTAGGTTTGTTGTGTGTGTGGTTACCATCTCCTCCTGTCTGGTCATGCCAGCCCCGAGTTGAGAGAGTTCAGCCTCCAGTTTGGCTATATAGTTGCATTTCTCACATGTATTTGTGTTTGTTGGGAGGAGGAGAGGGTTGTCTGTGCACATGAGACAATTGTAGCATTGTCTCAAGATACCCAGATTAACCAGCTGAACTGGAGAGGACGCCAGTAATCTACCACTCGACATGCTAGAACAGTATAAGGGAGTGCTGTGCCTTTAAGGGAAGTTGATATTCAAAGGGGTGGTAGGTGGATGTAGTGCTTACTTAGTACGAGAGTGCTTACTTAGTAGAGAAGTTTTGAGAACAAGTGCTAGGCTTATAATATAGCGAGTAGTCTGATTATACTAAGAGTAGAGCTTCCTTAAGGGAAAATTTGAAGAGCAGACTTGGCGGAGCAAGAAGAAGTTTAACCAGCGCTGCGCTATGCGCACAATCGCGCAAACGCGGATTTTAAACAGGGAACATCAAAAGAGCTAGAAATGGTCCAAAACAACCAATTACTACAGCTCTTGTGCTGAGGTCACTTCCTACAGGGACAGGTAGGCTGCTCAAGGCTCCCTACTCCCACTGGTGAGCAAAGAAACTTCCTTCTATCCAAGTAAGGTAATGGACAACACAGGAACTACACCACAGCCCAGAATACAGCAATGCCTGTAAACTGGTCTAAACTAGTCGAGGAGAGGCGGGAAAACGGATTATTTTTTTGTTTTTTTTGTTTTTAGATAGAAGCACACAGAAAATGCAGAAACAGTAATAAATCAGTTACACAGGCTAGCACACTTTAGTGGGCAGCCTCAACAGTTAAATTAAACAAACAAACAAACTTTCGATCAAATTAGACTAAAATGTAACTTTAAGTGCAGGTATTAAATAATGCAGCAAACAGCTAAAAAAACAGTTTAAGGTTGTTTAGGGTAAGCTAGAGAAGCTATTTCAAGTAAAAAAACAGCAAAGATACTTAGAACTCAGAAAAGCGACTACTTTCTGGATTTCTGTAGCTAGGACCACTCTGCAGGACCACGAGGAGCTTGTCAGCCAGAAAAAAACGCCCAGAGGCGTATTTTAAACGGGGAACTTCAAAAGAGCTAGAAATGGTCCAAAATAACCAATTACTACAGCTCTTGTGCCGGGGTCACTTCCTACAGGGACAGGTAGGCTGCTCAAGGCTCCCCACTCCCACTGGTGAGCAAAGAAACTTCCTTCTATCCAAGTAAGGTAATGGACAATACAGGAACTACACCACAGCCCAGAATACAGCAATGCCTGCAAATTGGTCTAAACTAGTCGAGGAGAGGCGGGAAAACAAGGATTATTTTTTTGTTTTTAGATAGAAACACACAGAAAATGCAGAAACAGTAATAAATCAGTTACACAGGCTAGCACATTTTACTGGGCAGCCTCAACAGTTAAATTAAACAAACAAACAAACTTTCGATCAAATTCTACTAAAATGTAACTAAATGAAGATATTAAATAATACAGCAAACAGCTAAAAAAAACAGTTTAAGCTTGTTTAGGGTAAGCTAGAGAAGCTATTTCAAGTAAAAAAGCAGCAAGGATACTTAAATCCAGACAGTAGTCACTTTTCTGAGTTCTCTGTAGCTAGGACCACTCTGCAGGACCACGAGGAGCTTGTCAGAGTAGTATATATAAATAAATAAGTATACACACACACTATATATAAATATATATATATATAAAAAACGTGTAGTAAGTGGGTGTGTGTATACGTATATTTATATATAATAATACATGTCCAACGAAAAATTCAGTACTGTGAAGTCTGAGGAAGGGTTGTATCCCGAAAGCGCTCATCCTGTGTTCATAGTACGTTTTAATAAAAGTTTTAAAGTAATAGCAGTGTCCTGCCACGTTTTCTTTGGATAATACACACACACACACCCACACCCACACCCACACACACACACACACACACACACACACACACACACACACACACACACACACACACACACACACACACACACACACACACACACACACACACACCTCTTTCAAATAGTCTCGGCAGCTTTAAGGATTAAATGTTTGTCAGTGAACATGAGACAACTGCTACACTGCCTCAGGATGCCCATATTCAGGAAACTAGCTGCAGAGATACTGGGAAAGTGCATACCCATTACGTTAGGCCTTTTCTTAGTTAAACTACAAGGGTGTAATACACTGGGGGCTTAAGGGGCTGACCAAGGGTGCTTTTTGGATGGAGGAATAGACTAGGCTATATAATACTAAATTTAGGGGATGGCTGTGCTCCTCAAAGTGCAAACTAGTTACTGTATGCTCTTCAGCTGGCAAAGTAGCTACTCTACATTCACTGAGTTACTGGGTGCAACTTCAAGAGTAGTTTCTACATGTCTGCTTCTATACAAGCCAGTGGTAGGCAGTCAGTAATGCCAGTTTCAAAGTGCCTATTGCACATAATATTTGTAAAGGGGGAAACTCATGGCCACTGTCTGGTTAAGTGAATTCGTCAAAATTATACATATGCAAATGGAGGCAAGTAGAATCAATCCGTGTTACTTTAAACTACAAGTGGTCAGCAGTAGCTCATTAAGAGTATACAGCCGTAATCCTCTGCACTAATAGTCAGACCTTCATTAACTGCATTTTTGATAAATCACTGAGAATTACATTCAACGCCAGTTTTTTTTTTGCTCAGAACATGCATACATGTGGATGCAACAAAACCTGTTCCCTTAACTTTTTAACCAAATTAGAATACTCTGCTTCTTATCGGTCTCTGACTTTATCTTATGTCTATGCCATATCCATTATTAACTGGTTTGGCAGTTAGCACAGAGAACAAAAGCTCTGAGATGTTAATGAGCTGCTCCGTGGGTTTGATTCGTTACACTTATGTCTACTGAATGAGCTATGGGTGTCATAGGTCACTGAGGGTGACCTACAGCTTCCTAGGATATGGCATGTGATTTTGACAATGGTTATCTGGACATGGAGAAACTCTGTCATTCTGTTTAGGTCTCCTTGTTATTTATGTAGATCAAGTGGGCTTACCTGACCAATAAATAAGAAAAAAAATATGGTAAATTTCTAAGGATTACAATCAGTCAACCAGTAAATGTTAGTCAGAGTTTCATTGTTCTTATTACCAACAAATGCATGTCCATGCAACAATGTATTGTTATACTACCTTTAAAAGTTGTCTGGTACTCGGGGCTCTGAGCCGTTAAACTGCTTTCTACAGTCAAAAGTACAGCGTTTGAATTCATCCACCTCAAAATGCCTGCTGTTAGACTTTGAGCAAGTCATTCAGTGATCTTACGTGGCACTTTATTCCACAAATACATAAAAGAACATATTTAAAAATTGCCCCAACATTTTTTTACAATGGCTAGAGTTCCTGAGCATAGATATTTAGAGGTAACTGGGTCCATTTTTTTGTACAATTTATGGCTTTCAAGCAAATTGCTATAGATTGCAGTCACTAAATAGCGACAGGCATATGGATTTCAGAGTCTGTAGCCTTTATAAAATGTCTGCTAATACAAAGCTGGATATTCTAGCAATCTTCAAAATGCATAAGAGACCTATATAAAATATGTTCCACATTTACGAGTCTTTGTCTCAAACACTTGAGCCAAGAAGTTAACACGTTAGTTTAGAGATGCACTGTATGGTTCTGACACCAGCGAGCTGATCTATATTTCTGGGCCACTACTTATGAATTTATTAATTCACTTGATCTAGAGTAATATCTGAGGTTTACAGTCAAACAAGTGGCTGTAACTAATGGATGTAGGTGTCCATTCAGAGGGTATAATTCTAATCTGTCCTTGATTTTTTTTCCCCTAACATTTGTGATCTACCCCTCACAATATGTGGGACTAAAGTGTTGTGGACTGCAATCACTAAACAACAAATTTTCAGTTAAAGACTGGACACTCTTCAGAAATGCTTGTTAATGCAAAACCTGACTCAGTAGCAACTAAGTATGCAAGACCAATATTTAAAATTATTTCCCGATATCGGGTGTTTGTCTTGGATTCCTGAGCTAAGAGGTTGGGTCGGCATGGGAGTGCAATGGGTTGCACTGTTTTTCACAGTAGTGAGCTGAAACTCATGCCTAGGTCATAACATATTTATCCATTCATTTGACTGAAAGCAAACATTTGATGTGTAGTCTGCCATACAAACGTGACCATCAGTTACAGTCCCTTGTAAGTGTGTGTATGAAAATCTTTGGCTCTGAACAGATTATGGTAAAACCACTGAATCATCACTTTAACTATGTTCTTTTGTTATGATCCTTGGTTTCCTTGCTTTGTTGAATGTTGACAGTGTGTTTATCTAGGTGTGAATAAACTGAACAGCATGGAGTCTGTGAGTTTGACGTTAACATTTTAACTAGGAATACATTTTTCATTTAGCTTTAGTTAGTCTAGCACTAGAAAAGATAAGTAATGCTAAGAGCTGTTAAAGAGACTTTTCCCGTAGTACAGACTTTGCTCCCCTCAGCTGACATTTGCCTCCTCTGCGACTCTGACCAAGTCACTTCACACAGTACTCCTGGGCTGCTCCTGAAAAGGAACACTTGGGTGCTCTGGGCTGCCCCTGGCTGTTCCCAAATGCTTTACACATCTGTCTTTTGAGTTCTATCATTCACACAGCTGCTAATTAGTGCTTCACTATATGCCATGTGACAACAATCACAGCCGGTCTCTTGTAGAATGACGGGTTGCCAGACACATTTCCATCGCACACGAGTTTCAAGGGAAGAGAAGGAGTTCACTGTTGCTACATCATTTTCAGTGTGAACGTTTTTTTGGCAAATAGCCTTCAATGTATTTGCTATAAAATTTGAAACAAGTTTTAAATTAAATCCAAATCTCTGATCAGTGCAGAACAGGTACAACCTGTTGAGCTTTAATTTGTACTAGGAGATTTTTTTTTCTTTACTGAGGCACAAATGCCATTGTGATTTTCTTCCACGTCTGCTGTACAGTTAGCTACAGACTTGATTTTTATACTGTAGCATACAAAAGCTTCATCCAAACCACAAGCCTGGAACAATACTAATTTAGTTATTCTCCGTGTTGTGCATAACAGGATATATTATTATGCAAACAGATTATTACTTTTCCAAGGGAAATTGTCTTATTTTTAACATTGCTACCATCTCTTCTACACTTTTTTTTTTTTTTTTTTGGAGGGAGGCTTCAGATATCCAACATGCCCTACCAGCTAGCTGCTGTGCTCCTATTTTGGCAAGTGATCTCTCTTCTCAACAAATAACCTGGAAGGGAAAGAGATCTTAGAAAATTTCTGCTCGGACTTGTCCTCTGTAAATTTCTCACAGTTGAATACCATGAGCGTGAGATCTCAAATCAGCAGTGACTGCCTTAGCACTAACAATACGAGTTTTATTAGAAAGTCTGTTTACCATCACATAGGCAGCTATCAAGTCAGTGAGAGAAGGAGCTCCTGATATGAGAAGCCTCCAGAATTTTGATTAACTGAAGATGCATTTTTTTCTGCAATTCAAATAAGAGTCATTTTAACATGGGGTTTCATAGTCTTAAGGATCACTTCAGGCACTGAAGAGAGATACAAGAACACCCAAGTACTTTTTTCCGTAAATATTCCCGTACAGTACGTCACGCACTACAGAACAGATGCAAGGTCATTAAAAAACGCTACTCTTTTTGATGCTTCTGCCACAGCCTTAGGAATACAGGGAGGCAGCCATTTTTTGGAAGGCAGGATGAAGATGGGCAAATTTTGTTCTAGAATTTGTATGTAATTTTTAAGAGTTTGCAGGCACATTTATTGCTGACATATTTAAAACTGAATGTTGGGAAGAGATCATGGAGAGCTATAAGTGAAGTGTCAGTATTGGAGGAATTGTCAAAGTAATCAAGGTCGATACAGGTACTTTCTGAAATCCTGAAAGTCACTGAAAAACAGACTTGGTGGAGATGGAAGATATAGAATTAGTGCTAGTTACATGGTCTTTTGATTCACTGACAGCTTTAGGTTCATAGTTATTAACTAGGCTACCTGCTCTTAAAGGCCATTTTAAACCTAACCAATTTCTCTTTCCTGGGGATCTAATATAAAAGATGCCTTTAAGAAATTGTTTGACTTCAAACCTAGAGGCCAGAGGAGCAGACAAAGGCAGACAAGCAGAAATAGCTGAAAGGTGAGATTTAACTGAAGAATATGCCAACCCAGCATAAAGCAATTCATACACATAAGAGAGAACCAGAGGAATAACTACAGAAACTGGATCCTAGTTATGAGCAAGATGCCATACAGAAAACCTCTTCCATATGGACACACAAGATTTGCTGGTAGCGAGTTTCCTGGCCTCCTGCAGAACCCGAAGTATGTGCTCAAAAAAAAAAAAAGTGCCTAAAAGAGATCAAAACCTTATCACCAACAGTGTCAGCTGAAGAGTGGACAAGTGAGGATGGATGACAGACACCTTGTCTTGTGTGCTCAGGTCCACCCTGTAATGTGACTTGTGGTGAATGCCCGTGGTTAGGTGCAAGAGGAGACACCAATGCTGTCTGGGCCAAAAGGGAGTTGCAAACAAGATTTTGGGGGAGTCTTGCTCTATCTTGAGCAAGACCTTCAGTATAAGAGGAAGGAAAGAAAAGGCATAGAGAAATATTCCCTTCAAAGAAAAACAGAGGGCGTCCACCTTTAAGGCCTGGCCTCTAGTGCAAAAAAGAAGTGGTCTGTTCAGAGGAGAGGCAAAAAGGTCTTCCTGAGGAGTATCCCAATCTCTGTGAAGCATCCGTTTGTGAGTCTGTGCTATGGACCTACTCATTAGTCTGCTACAATGTTTCTCTCTGAAGGAATATAAATAGCCTGGAGAGTCATGTCTTACTGAACAGCTAGATCCCAAACTTGAAGAGCTAGTCTGCAGGAAAGGTAGGATCGTGCCCCCCCTTGCTTGATGATGTACTGCATCACTGTAGTAAATGTCTGTAAAGATTCTGAAAGGCTCTGGAAGATAAAGTGTATGAAAAGCCTGAAGGGCCAGAAGGCAAGCTCTCATCTCCTTGATGTTAATGTGGTCTGACCACTGAATAGGTCAAAGACCCTGCACCTTGAAAGGGCCAAAAGAAGCATCCCACCCCATCTCTGAGGCATCCAAAAAAAGTTCTAGACAGGGGACTGGGGGCTGAAAAGGAAATTCCGGGTTGAGAGACGGTTGATGAAGCCACCACTGTAGCTCTAGCTTTAGGTATGGAAAAAGAGGGACTATAAAAACTCTACAGGATAACAGTGGTGGAGAACCAGACTAACTTTAGGAACCACTATAACTTTCTCATATGGAGTCTGATTAGAGGTAGCATAGGTATGGTGGATGCCGTGAATCCCAGAGCCATCAGTTATTTCCTGGCTGTAACTGAGGCTCTAGGAAGAAGGGCTTGAAAAAACAAAAAAAAAAAATGGCAATTACAGAAAGGGTATTAGGTGGTGGCAGTGAAGCCAGCATAGGAATGTCCTGGAGCCAACTGAGAAAAACTTGATCCTGAGAAGGAGTTGGGATAGATTTCTGGAAATGTATCGTAAACCCTAGACTTTGCAAAAAGGAAATAGCACTGTGAAGGAGTTGAAGCAAGGTCTATAATGGGCAGGTCATCCAGATAAGGAAAGATTTGTATCCCTCTCATCCTGCAAAAGGCAATCACAGGAGGGAGGCACTTGGTGAAGACCATTGGGGCAGTACAGAACTGACAATAGAGGGAAGAAACACAGAAAAGCAAAACTTTCCTGCAACAGGGATGAATAGGGATGTGAAGATAAACATCCTTAAAATCCAGACAGACCACGAAAGTCTAAAAAAGAAGCAGAGGAAAGACAGTCTGGAGGGACAGCATACAAAAGGAAGGATTCTTCAAAAATGTGTTGAGCTAGGCGTGTCAAGAATGAGCCTTCAGGTGCCTTCTTTCCTGAGAACCAAAAACAAACAAACATTCTAGAATAAAACCCCTTCCCCTCCTGTGGACAGGAACTGTTTGGATGGTGCCTTGAGGTAAAAAGCCCTGAAATACACCCAGAAAGAAAGGTGGTTGTTCCAGAGGAGGTTGGAGAATGCCCAAAAATGGAGGAAGGGATTCCCACACCATGAAATATTCCAGACGGATGATGGGCAGAACCAAAGAATCCTGAGTGATCCTCAACCAGCTGGGAAAGGAAAGAGAAAGACAGAGACAAAAGGGATCTGACTTAGAAAGGAAAGAAACAAGTAATCAGACAGAACCTGGCTTATCTGAAAAAGGAGGTCTCTGAATTGTAAGAGTCTTAGCAGACTTAGCAGGAGGAACCAGTCTAGAACCCTTCTTACCTTTGGGAGGATGGCGAGACGGTTGACAAACAAAACCAGACTTAGAGGGATACTTCCTCTGAAATTTAGGAATAGGGGAAATAAAAATATGCTTCAGTTCCTGCAAGGCCTTGCCTTTTTCTTGCAGGGACTTCAAAAGCTCAGTTGCTGCAAAACCAAAGAGATTTTTATCCACGGGAGCATCCATCAGTTCAGTCTTAATATCACCAGGCAAAAGATGGAGATAAAGCCAACAGCAGCATCTCAACACAGAATCAAAAGCAGCCGCTCTAGAAGAAGCATCAATGGCATCATTATAGGTTCATAGGTAGGTACTAGGCTATCGGCCCAAGGGCCTACGTAAGCCTAGCCAACAAAGTTCCTTGCTTACACCACCCAAGAAAGTTATTTTCCTGTGCCACTATCGAGCAGAGACACAGAAGTGATCCCCGGAGTGTATTTCCTATTTCCCATCCACTCATCAAGATTTTTCTTGAAGAACTTTGCTTGACATAGATGGGTAGCCTGTTCCAGAGTATTGGAAGTCTCTGGGACAGGAATCTATCCCTCCAGCATGTCCTGTTTATTGTGGTGACAAGATTTAGGTCCCTACAGCATGTAGCTTGGAGGGATTGGGATTTCTTTAGGTTTAGCATGTGCAACAACTCTGGGTTTGACATAGCTTTATATGTTTGGCAGAGATCATATCGGAGTAGGCGATATGCTACGGAGTAAAGCTACTACATTTAATAGTATAGCCAGCCACATGGGAAGAGTAGCCAACAAAAAGAGGGTTGAGACATTCCCCTCAGAATCAGGAAGGTCAGAGACAACCTGAGAGGCCAGAGAAAGAAGAGCGAAAACATACCTGGTCATATGGGTCTGACCATTAATAGCCTAAAAGGCCAGGATAGCAGCAGTACACACCTTTTTGCCCAGCTATTCCATGGCCCTATTGTCCTTGTCAGAAGCAATTAAACAGAAGGCAAGAGCTTGAAAGGTCTGTCAAAAGAGACAGACACAGTGGGGTCAGCAGAGGGACATTTGTAGAGAAACTTACATTCATCGTGCACCTTACAAAATTTGTCAAGCTTTTTAAGAGCTGGCAGTTGGGAATCAGGAGCCTAAGAAGTTGCTAAAAAAAGTGTTCAACAGGGCAGGTAGGACCAGAGAAACCGCAGAGGGCTTAGGGGATTCCATCCTGAGGAGTTCATAATACTTCTTCTGGATGTCAGAAACCTGAGAACAGTCCCATTTAAAGAATTCTAGCATACAAGAGATAGTATCCCCAAAAGAGAGGTTTCTCAAAAGGGAGAATCTGGACTAATGGAATCCATCCTGCAACGGAATTCCAGTTGAGGAGAAGCAATCTGAAAGGAGTATGCCAAGGACTATCACCCTGAGTCCAAGTCTTTACCACAACAGTCTTGCTCTCAAGGCCTCTTAACTGGCATACATGACCAAGAGGTGGCAGGAACAGAAATTCACTGGGGAGGATTTAAGGCCATGAGTTTATTAAACAAACTTTGTATGAAATCCTGCCATTCACACTGGGGATCTTTGGAAGCAGGGGAAATTCGTTTAATTTTCTGCTTCTTCTTTCAAAGGAAGTCAGCTCTAAAGACCTTTGGTTGGTGGCAAGGTACGAACCTCCCATGTAGTGGGAATCTCCTCCTGAACAAGAATATGCAGACCACCCCCCATCCCTCAGATATCATCAGCTGAGAGTCCCCCTCAACATCCGCAATGCATGTCTTTTGAGCCTGACAGGACGTGCAAGAAGCTGGATCCATGCCAGCCTCAGATGCAGTTGCAGCAGAGGAAGCCGACTGAACAAGTGAGCAAATATCCAGGCTTTCATGAGCCTCAAGAGATGCGTCTGGGGGAGGCAATACAGCAGCAGCAGTATCCAGTCCAACTTTTTTATTCCTCTTCTTGGCAGATGGCTGACTGTCAGGACTGAACGATTCTGCACACTGTGCCAACAATGCAAGACGTTGGCTCTCTAGGTAGACAGACAAGGAGGAGAGATGAGTATGAAGGGTCTTAGGAGAAATGCTTGACAAAACAAACAGTCACAACATATGCTTGTGAGAAACACCCAAGCAAAAAAGACTCTGCTCATGACAATCATCATGAGGAATTCGTCTCCCACAATGACATTTTTTCCTTTCTGGGTGACATGTAAACTCACAAACCAAAAGGGAAAAAGACATGAGAAGAAAATCCCAATGGGGCACTTATCTGAAAATGGCTTGGTAACTTGCACAAATGAAGGAACATTCAGGTCGACGATTGAAGATGGTGTTTGGACTGGAGGCAAAGACATTCTGAGGTATGTACGTTCATACATCACCTTTATGCTGTAGGGCATAAAGGTGATGTACGTTCATACATCACCTTTATGCCCTACAGCATGAGTGAGGAGCATACATGTGAGGTACAATGTCCTTAAAAACCCAAGGCTTTGGTACACTGGCCTGACAATGAGCTACCCTTTGCAGGGGATCCCTTTGATAAAGAGTACTGCAACAGTGAAAAAGAATGGCATCTACATTTAGTAAATAAACATAATCTCCATGTATACTAGGTGTAGTGGGATGATTTACTATTTAAAGATCTTTTGCATTAAGAAAAATGTTCAAGAGGTGAGAATCTGGATGGACGGCATTCAGATTAAAATTGCCAAGAATTACAGTATTGGTTTTGGGCTTTGGAGTAAGTACTTATTGCAGGGTTTGTTCTAAGGGTAGACTGGAAGGTAGGGAAATACACCGCTCCTATATAACCACTGGTGTGTGTGTCTCTCTAGTTATAGACAGGCCATAACCCAGTTTAGAACAACATCTGATGTTAAAAAGGGGTCCTTCAGCTACAATATGGTTATAGCATTGATATCTGTTCCCTCTACAGTCAGACTTCCAATTATGGCCATTTATTGTTCAAACTATTTACACCAAATAAAGCTCTCTCTAGCCCCTTGTGAAGTATTGTAAGTGCAGAGAAGAATAACAAATTTCTGTCCCAGGTTTTTATACATGTCCAGAGATCTAACAAGTTTAAGAATTTTTTATGCATGTATTTAATTTACATTTAACTGTGTAAATGAACTGATCCAATGATCATTTTCAGCCACATCCCAGGCTACTACGACTAAGACACAACAAATGACAGTAAGAGATGTAAATATGTGAAACAGTCGGTGATATTATAGACAACTAACCATTATTTTTCATCACAGAATAAAGCAAACAGCAAAAGCTGCTAAGTTACGTAACAATATAAAACAGCTGATGTTGTTGGGGCTTGCCATTTTGCTTTCAACTTAGAAATTTCCAGAAACAGTGCCTCACATAATGCTAACAACTGGACTTCTTTTAGCAAATATATCAGGCCCATAAGAGTGGGGGAGGGGTGCCATTGTCTCCATTTTAAAGTAATACACCTTACTGCTAAAAGCAATACTAAATCCAACTGTACAGCTTCAGCCCCATGGAGTTTAATAGCACTGACAACCCTAAGACAAAAAGTTGCAGGTAAGTGTAAGCAAGACATTCCAAATTATTCCATTTGTTTTGAATTTTAGTTTAAAGTTAATTCCAGAAAGCTTACGGTATATCCAAAATATGTGCATCTTTTTCCCTATGTCCGATTCCTCACATCTCCAACAGAGGGGATGGGCACATTAAGAAAACACTGAGCATATTGGAAAATAGTATTAAAAAAAATTTAAACAAACATGAACAAGCACTGCCAGATGAAAAACCTAAGTTTACTACGTTTAGTTACATATCTTGGTAGCAACAGATTTCTTTCCCATATCTCTGAAGTGATGGGAATTCCAAGCTGAGTTTCTTATTAAATTTTAAAGTCATCAGTGGCCCTTTTGTCATCTTTACCTAAAATCTGATACTGTCTACTAATGACTGTGTAACAAATTATCTGAATTGCTGTTGGTTATAATCCACTTAGGAAGTGAAGGGAGATTCGGCAGTGGTACTACAAATGGCCAAAGTCTAAGCACCTCCCATGATAAAATTCTGTATAGGTTCTCCCTATGGTCCTCTGGGCCATATCTTTGGGCAAATAGCTCCCATAGAACTAGACTGCAACACACTAATAAATGGCTCCAGTACCTTATTCCCTGATACGCCTTTAATAATAGCTTTTCGCTTAAGGAAAAAAAAATAAAAGGGGGGGTCAAATTGAAGCAAATTCCCTTTTCCAGTTTTTAGTATTCGGTTTGCCTAGGATTTGTACAACACAGTTCAAGTTGTCAGTAATGATTCCCTGTAATCTTCTTTGAGCATCCATTCATCTTTTTCTAATCATATTATATAGCTGAAAAGCTTAAAGAGGTGGAAGCCAGCTGTTTCCAGTTTGAGAGTTATAAGCTTCTGTAATTAACATGAGGAAGTATTTATACTGCACAACTTTCATACATTTCTCAAAGTCAAGGAGGCCTAATACTCCTAACATGACAGGTGAAGACAGGAAGTATTATCTTAAGACCCTGTGCTAGCCCCCCCATAAAGTTCAATGTTAGATTCTTTATCTGTGTTAAGGAGTCTACAAAAAATGGGAAATCCTAAGTGAGATACAAAAATAAAGGAGGATAAACCACACTATGGCCTGAATTCTTTGCTGGATGTCCAGACACATTAGTTCCAAATGCTGTAAGATTGGCTTGATTTTTGAAAGTAGCTTGATTACTGACCTCCTCTGAACTCTGTACTGTGACGCAAAGCAAACACCCAAAACTGAATGTAATCTGCCCCCTCATAGGATGGATACTGTTAAACATATGTCTGATGGGAAAGCAATAAATCTTAAGCGCTTCAGTTTTTTGACCAATTCACAATCAGAAATGTCCCCGCAGTGGTTTAACAGACTTACCAGTAACATTTGCCCTATTTCTTGATTTCTTATTAACAGGAGGACATCATCTGCATATAATGAGACTTTATGCTCTCCTTTACCTAACCCAGGAATATCCTTCTTTGCCAGACTGTCTAATCCAAACTGCCAGTGGCTCCAAATACACTGCAACAAGGAGTGCTGATAGTGGACAGACCTGTCAGGTGCATCATCTTCTTCTTCTTCTTTCGGCTGCTCCCATTAGGGGTCACCACAGCAGATCAACTGTTTCCATTTCTTCCTGTCCTCAGCATCTTTATCTGTCACACCAACCGCCTGCATGTCCTATCTCACCACATCCATAAACCTTATCTTAGGCCTTCCTCTTTTCCTATTACCTGGCAGCTGGATAATAAAAAAAGGACCAGACTGGCAAGATCCCACATTAATCCTACCAGCAGAACCCAGGTAAACTTTTTGTATTAGCTGATGCAGAAAGAATAGTTGCGTAAAATCTTACCATAACAACAGATGTCCCTCCCTTCTCTTCTCTGTTGCAGTATTTATAGCATGGAGTTCCCTGCCGTAGGTGACCCAATGTCAGCAAGTATACAAAAGACTTCACTACTGTGGGGTGCATGGTATGTCACACGTAGATTGCATGCAATCAGACAATGGCCATAAAAGTGACGTATGGGCGCACCATCCTCAGAATTGACTGCCCCAAAATGAATGCCAGCCTAAGGAAGTAGGGCAAGAATCATCCAAGAAGAAGCCAGGGGGAAGGAGGGAGGGATAAGAATACTGCAACAGTGAAGAGAAGAACATCTATGGTTATGGTAAGATTTTACACAACTATTCTATGTCCTTCTATTCATCTGTTGCAGTATTCATAACATGACAGAGATACCAAAGCTCATGAAGTGAGAGAGGAAGGATCTTTCCAGGAAGCCCTGCAGTATGGCCCTGGCAAACTCTGCTCTAGATTTAGACATTACATCTAATTTATAATGTCTGATGAAGATATGGACTGAGGACCATGTAGCTGCTTCAAGAATTGAGTTAGTGTCCCATCCCTTGAGAAAGGCCCCAGATGAGACAACAGCCCTAGTGAAATGAACCCTAACAGGGGAATGGACAGTCTTGCCATGGTGAGTGTAGCAGGTCATTAATAAAGATAGAAAATAGGAGAGGTCCTAATATAGATCCCTAGGGAACTCCCAGGGCGATAGATAGTAGGGTAGATAATTTGCCCTTCCATAAGGCAGCTTGGTGTCTACCATTCAGATATGATTGGAACCATTTGAGAGACTGATTGTCAAGGGAGATGGTTTTTAGTGTTAGTATGAGAGTTGATGGTCAACTATATCAGAGGCCTTTGAAAGATCCAGAAATAGGGCAGAGGAAGTTTGTTACTGTTCTGATTTTGGTTAATGACATTAGTAAAGGAGAGTAGGGCAGAGTTAGTGCTACGGAATGGTCTAAAACCATGCTGAGTATTAGCAAGGAGATTGTTCTTGATAAGGTAGCTCATGAGTTGTTTGTGGATACATTTTTCCATTATTTGTGCTAGGGGTGACAGGATAGCTATAGGTCTATAGTTACATAGTTCAGTGGAGATGCCCCCTTTATGCAGAGGGATTACATGGGATGTCTTCCAAACGGAGGGGATGGTAGCCTCAGATATAAATTTGTTAATCAGGATGGTGACTGGACAAGCTATGACTTCTGCCGCTTTTTGAAGGTACTCAGCAGGGAGTACATCTGCGGATAGGGTGGTTGGTTTTAAATTCTTGAGTAAAGCTGTGATAAGTGAGGTAGGAACTGGATGGAAGTTAAAGGAGATTTGGGAGCAAGGTAAAGAATCAGTAGGATTTGGGCATCCAGGCGATAGTTGGCTAGCTAGCTGTTGAATAGCTTCTGTAAAGAAGCTATTAATGGCGTTGGCTACTAATTCTGGAGGTTTTTGGTTCATGGCTGAGGGGGAAGGAGTGGAGGACTGACCTGGATGTAGGAGTTTATTTACTCCTGCCCAAACCTTTTGAAGATGGGTCTGTAGCTTAGACACTGACCTGGCTGAAGTTAAGGCTAGCAATAACACAGTTTTCCAGAAACAGTACTGTAGAGAACTGAGGAAGCTGGCTCGAAGGGTGGGAGACGTTTTCCAAAACAAAGTTAAGGTCCCAGGGAGGCAGAACAGGTTTCCTGGGAGGCCTAATATGTAGGACGCCTTTAAGAAATTGTTTTGCCTCAAATCTGCTAGCTAAGGGGGAGAGGGAAGCAGACAGGCAGATATGGGTAATACATGAGCTTTTACTGAAGAGTAAGCCGAACCAGCATTGAGCAATTCACACAAATAAGTCAAAACCAGGGGAACACCTTCACTCTGCTTGGATATGTAATTGTGCTAAACCTCCTCCTTCCATAACCTAGCTGTCAGGTCCCCACTATTCAGCTCTCATCTCCTAATGCTACTTCCAATCTCTTCAGTAACGACCCAGCATATAATTACCTAACTACCCCATCTTACTCTTTTCTTCACCTTTAAAATCAGTGATTTCTCTCATTTTATTTCCTTACCAAATCTACTATACTCTTCTATTCCCCCTGCTCCCACCACCCCCTACTCCACCTCTTACTCTTCATGCATATTCTCACCTTTTTCTGCCAAAGTTTTTAACCCCTATAACATTGTCCCACTTTACACATATTTCTATGTAAACCAAAGATCAAAAACCATGTAAATGTGTATGCCGCCTAGCTGATATAGTAATTGTTCATATTTCTATGTAAATTATAGTCAAAATAGTTTGTAAAATGTTTTATGTTGTATGTTTATGCACAGTTTTCTTTTGGAGCTTTTCTCCCTGGGTTTCCACTCAAAATGGGCTCTTTTTGGCCAAGTAGACTATCCCAGTAAACAAATGCCAATAATAAAGTAAATAAATTTCCACTGTTAATGGGTCCTGATTTCATTTCAGACAGCAGATTGAAAATTGCTTCCATTTGCCAAGTAAGATTTTCTGGTATCTGGTTTCCAGGCCTCCTGCAGGACTGTGAACACGTCCTCAGAGAACAAGTGTCTGAAAAAGATTAGTACCCCAACAACCACAGGGTCAACTGAAGAGTCGCCAAGTGAGGATGGATGAGGATCCCTTTGTCTTATTTGAGGAGGTCCACTCTGTGAGATAACTTCTGATGACTTCCCTTGGCTAAATGCAGGAGGCAAGGGAATTAGTGCGGTCATGGATAAAAGGGACTCACCAGCAAGATTTTTGGTTTGTCCTGCTGAATCTTGGACAGAACTTTTGGAATGAGGGGAAGGGGAGGGAATGCATAGAGAAATGTCCCCTTCCAGGAGAAAAAAAGGGCATCCACTTTAGAGACCAGAGGACGGGGCTCTCTAGCACAAAACTGTGGATGTTGTCTGTTCATGGGGGGAGGCAAAAAGGTCTGTTTGAGGAACACCACACTGGTGGGCAAAGTCTGGAAACACATCCCTTTGAAGCATCCATTCCTAGGATGGTGTTTGGGATGTGCTCAGCTAATCTGCCATACAAGTATGACAGGATGGAATGTACACTGCCTGAAGGGTTACCTGGAATTTTACTGCCAGCTCCCAACCCTGAAGAGCCAGTCTGCATAATAGATGGGGGGGGGGGGGGACAAATCCTGTTTGTTCACATACCAGAGGACTACCATACTGAACAGTTTTAGAGGTCCTGGTTGGAATAAGGGGTGGATAGTCTGCATGGCAAATTGAGGCACCCTCATCTCCCTTACACTGATGTGTTCCTTCAATTGAGAGGGAACCAGAACCCTTGTACTTTTAGATGGGTGAAGGTACGCCCGAGGCATCTGTGCAGATCTCTTGAAGGGCAGCAAGAGGGTGTAAGTTTGGTTCTGGGTTGAGTGGCACTTCACGTATCCACCACTGAAGTTTCCTCTTCAAACAGGGAATGAGGAGAATGGAGAATTCTAAGGGGTGCTGGTGTTGCATCCAAACTGATTTTAGATATCACTGCCATTTTCTCATGTGGAGTTTGGCAAAGGGGAGCAAGGGAATGGTGGATGCCATGAGGCACAACACCCTGAGGAACTCTCTGGCTGTAATGTGGTAAACAAGTAGAATGTTTTGGAAGTAAGAGATGAAGTCCTGCATGGGGGAAGAGAGACCTTCACAAGATCCGTTTGTATCCTGCACCCCAGGAAAATTTGATCCTGTGAAGGGGTGAGAGCTGATTTTTTTCCAAGTTTATGGTGAGCCCCAGATTTTGTAGAAGATTGATGGTAAAGGCAATATTTCATTCCAACTCCTCTGTGGAGGTAGTTAGAAGCAGGAGATCGTCCAGATAAGGAAAGATGTGTTCGCCCTGGAGTCTGCAGTGGGCAATCATGAGAGCAAGAAATGTGGTAAAGACCACTGGTGTGGAAGAAAGCCCAAAGGGTAAGGCACAGAACTGAAAATGCCATTATGATATACAGAAGCATAAGCTTCCTGTAGTGGGCATGGACAGGGATGTGCAGATATGCATCTCTGATATCCAGGGTAATCATGAATGCTTGAGGCAGAATAAGTGGGAACAGAATCTGGAGGGTCAGCATGAGGAAAGTGGATACTCTCAGGAAGGTAGTCAGATTCCTGGGCACCAAAAAGTACAGTTGTGTACATTTGCCATAAATGTAGATGTTCGAGTGTATTCACTGTTGCAGTCATTATATCTGGGTAATCTGCTTGCAGGTTGCCCTCAGTCAGCCTGATTAACAAAGTCAGGAGTCCTGCGTGAGTCGCTGTCCCTTCTTCCATGACGTCAGGTCATCAGGGGTATAAAACATGCAGCCGATGGCATTAGTTTTTCTTGCTCCAGATGTCAGGTGCCCCACTAATGGGGAGCAAATAAACATAAAAACACAAAGGTATACCTCCAACAAAAAGCAAAATACACCAAAAAGGCTTTTAAGCATAGTAAAGGAAAGTAGAGGTATAGCCAGAAGAAGTTAGGGGGCTGGAGGGAGGGAGGGTAACCAGGACTGCAACAGTGAATACACTCGAACATCTACATTTATGCTAAGTGTACACAACTGTACTATGTTCTTCATGTTTCACTGTTGCAGTCAGTACATTTGGGTACATTCCCAAAGCTATGGTTGGGAGGAGGAGTTTATATAGCATTAGGGCCAGCTACAAGGCCCTGCAAGACAGCAGTGGCAAAGCCAGCTCTGGATTTACAGAAAAATTGGCAAACGATAATGCTTGGTGAAAGTATGTACAGAACTCCAGGTAGCAGCTTCTAGGATGTCCCTGCTAGGAATACCTCTGAGAAAGGCTGCAGAAGTAGATGCAGCCTTGGTGGAGTGAGATCTGATCCCCTGGGGGACAGGTTTTCCATGGTGCTTATAGCATAAATGAATGCAATGGCTTATCCATTTAGAAATGGTTTGTTTTGAAATAGCCTTCCCCTCTGCCCCTGCAGCAAATGCTACCGGCAGTCGTTCAGATTTTCTTCGAGGTTTAGTCCTGTCCAAGTAGAATCTAAGTTGTCTGTGCACATCCAAGGAATGCAGAATCCATTCCCTTTTGTTTTGTACACTGGGAAAGAAGGTTGGCAAATGAATGGACTGATTAAGAGCCACACTGGATACCACCTTGGGCATGAAGGATGGATTGTTCCCGAGTGACACCCTGTCCACATGAAAGATGATGAAAGGCTCCACTGCTATAAGGGCCTGTAATTCAGATACCCTTCTAGCTGAAGTGATTGCTAAAAGGAAAGCTGTTTTCCAAGAAAGAAATTTTAAGTCTGCAGTAGCAGCTGGCTTGAAAGGAGGTAGAGTGAGTTTCTCCAATACAAAGTTAAGGTCCCAGGCAGGGGTTGGAGCTCTCCTGAGTGGTCTCAAATTTTTGGCCCCTCTGAGGTACTGCTTGAGCAGAGGGTGAGAGAAGAGTGGAGGTTCTGTGTTATAATGAGCTGAAATGGTTGAGGCGTGGATTTTAAATGGAGAAACAAAAAAAGACAGGCCCTTGTGAAGCATCTCAGTTAAGTATTGCAAAATCTGAGGTAAATTGGGCACTGCTGTGCTCATCCCTTGAGATTGGTTCCAGGCACAGAATCTTTTCCATTTTACAGCATAAGATTTTCTAGTACTAGGCCTCCTTGCCTCTAACATGACATCCATCACAGGTTTGCTGGGGGATGATAAGGGTGAGTTTAAGTGATCAGCCAGGCTGCAAGGTTCAATGTTGGAAACTGAGGGTGCAGAATCTGGTTCTCCTGCTGAAACAGCAGGGAAGGGGTCCGAGGCAGGTGCCATGGAGATAACTGCAACACACTGAGCAGGAGGGGGTACCAGTGTTGGCGTGGCTAGTCTGGAGCAATCAAAATCATCCTTGGTTTGTCCTGTTTGGCTTTTAGTAGAACTTTGGAGAGTGGAGGCAGCGGGGGGAAGGCGTAGATGGATAGATTTTTCAAGCTGAAGGACAGAGCATCCACTTTCCAGGCTTGTTTGTGGGGAGTCCTTGTGGAAAACTTGTCCAATTGGTAGTTCTGGGGGAGGCAAATAGGTCTATGTCTGGGCTCCCCCATTCGCTTGTCAACATGTTGAAAATCCTTGGTTCCAGTTTCCACTCGTGTGGGTCCATGAGGTTTCTGCTTAGTCAATCTGCCAGTGTATTCAATTTTCCTGGCAGGAATTGAGCTTGTAGGTGCACTTGGTAGCTCAAGGCTGTGTTCCACAATGCCATGGCTAGTCTGCAGAGGAGGTAGGAGTACCCCCCTGCTTGTTTATGTACCACATAACCGTGGTGTTGTCTGTCTTCACCATTAGTTGTCCTGGAAAAATGTAGTCCTTGAAGGCTGTCACAGCATTCTGTACAGCTAACATTACCGTTTGATTGATATGTAGGTGCATTTGACTTGGGTTCCATTTGCCCTGAATGCACTTCCCTACCAGGTGAGCCCCCCATGCATAGTCTGATGCATCTGTTGTTAGGGTTTGGGCGGCAGGGGGTAGTGTGAATGGTAGTACCTTGTTTTGGTGGCAGGCCTCTGCCCACCAGAGGAACTCTAGGTGTAGGCATAATTGTTTCTAGGCTGAGAATGTTGACTCCATAGGCTTTTTAGATACCACTGTAGTTTCCTCATATGCAGTTTTGCATATGGAATTAGAAGAATGCAGGAGGCCATGAACCCCAAGGCTTGCAGTATTTGTCTTGCAGACAGCAGGGTTTTTGTGGCCACTTGTTTGAAAAAGGTTATGAAATGAATTTGCTTTTCTGCCGCAAGGTAAGCCATCTGGGAAGTTCTATTCAAGCTTGCTCCCAGGAATGTAATTTGTTGACAGGGTATCAGTGGTGATTTCTTTTCATTTATGGTGTACCCCAGACAAGTTAGAACCCTTTTTTTTTTTTTTACAAACGTCAGATGATTCAAAAGTATGCCCTGACTTTCTGCCTGAATTAGACAATCGTCCAGGTATGGGTATATTTGAATACTTCTTTGCCTGCAAAATGCAATAACTGGAGCCAGGCACTTTGTGAATACCCCGAGCGCAGTAGGCAAGCCAAAGGGCAGTGCAGAGAACTGATAATGCATGTAACCTGCTTTGAAGCGTAGGTATCTTCTGCAAGATTCCTTGATTGGGATATGCAGGTATGCTTCTTTTAAATCTAGTGTTGCCAACCAGGCATCTTTGCCTAGCATAGGAAGTAATTGGTGAAGAGTCAGTATCTTGAATTTTGGAATCTCCAGAAAGGTGTTTAGAGTAGACAGGTCCAGGATTGGACGCCATGATTTGTCTTTTCTGGGTACCAGGAAAAGTCTGGAGTAGAAACCTTGTCCCTTTTCCTCTTCTGGTACCAGTTGAATAGCCCCCATGCTTAAGAGAGAAAGTACTTGTTTTTGAGCCTCTGCCCACTGATTTGGGGGCAGGTCCGGCCACCCATTTGGTGGTGGCAACGTGTGAAAATGAAATCTGTATCCCTGGGACACTATATTTAAAACCCATTTGTCCTGGGTTATGAGTTCCCAGTTCTTTGCATGAACAGCAATCTTTCCCCCCAAAGGGGCAGTCAGAAGACAAGTGCTTGGAAATTTTAAAGGAAGTCATTGAGACCGTTTACCATAGGGTGGGAGTCTTATTTCCAGATTTGGAAGTGGAGGCCCCCCACTGCTTAGTTCTGAGAGTCCCCTGGGACCGAAACCTGGGTTTTTTGCTGTGTCTGGGTTTGGCTTGAGAAGACCTGGAAGGGGCTGGAAAGGACCAATTCCTAGTAGGCCAGTGCCTACTAAATCTAGGAGGTTGCACTTGTAAAAAATCTTTAACAGTTTGCATAGAATTAGCTTTATCTTTCATGTTTTTAAGAACTTCTTCAGCCTTGTTGCCAAACAGGTGGTCCTGATTTAAAGGAGCATCCAACAATTTGGCTTTAACATGATCAGGCAAATATTGCTCCTTAAGCCAAGCATGCCTTCTAAGCACAGACCCAGTAACAGTAGCCCTGCAAGAGGCCTCTAAAGAATCAAAACCACATTGCAAAGTATATTTTCCAACTTGCTTTAGCAGAATGCATTAAATCCTATAAATCTTTATTTTCCACACAGTTGGGAATCAACATAATTTTCTGTTTAAGCAGTCCAATGATATGTCGGTGATAGTTTAACATATGAAATTGGCAGTTTAAAGCTCTGATTGCCAAGGTTGCTGAAGTATAAACCTTTTTACCCCCATCTATCCAGCACCCTGGAGTCTCTATCAGAAGGTGTAGGATTTTTAGCAGTAGAAGCCTTAATGCCCTTGGGCCCCTGAGAAATAAGTCTCTGGATCTGCAGTAGGATTTTTGAAAAGGAACTTGTGGGACTCAGGAACGCTGTAGTATGTCAGGTTTACTGGGAACAGGAGGCAGGGAATCACGGGCCAAACTGGATTCCGAGAAAACATCATCAGCAATGTCTAGTACAGGAGGAATAGCCAAAGGCCTATGCTGAGGTAGAAGGAGGAAATCCCTAAGCCTCTTTTTTGAATCAGAAAATTCCTGGCTTTCCCAGTGAAAATGCTCCCTTAAAGTATGTAAGGTTTCCCCAAAAGAAAAAAACCCCAGGAGGGAAAGCAGAGGGAATAGAATCCTCTGCACCAGAATCCTCATAAGTAGGTAAAGACAAATCCAGGTCATCAGAAGAGTCAGAAGAAACAGAATCTTGATCAGAAAATTCATAATCAAGCTCAGCCCTAGGCCTCTTGGGGGTGGGGGGGGGGGTTGACTACACCTGATTAGAGTTATTAGATCTTCAGCCATTTTTATCATTTGTTTTTTAGGCATAGGGGCCTGAGCATGTGGCCTGGGCGTCTGTTTTTAGACATGATTCAAGATTTAGGCCTTAGTAATGAAGGAGGCATCGATTTAATATGCAAGTCCGTATGCCTGAATACACCCTCAGAAGCCGGTGCCTGCACAGCGGCTCCGGACCCATCCAAGGTAGAGACATCTGCAGGTTCCACAGTTGAAGTATCTCGCGGCATACCGGACTCTGAATGGGTCTCAGTAGAGGCCTGAGAATCAGAAGTAGCGGGTATCAGGGGCTTCGAAAGTGCCTCACTGAGTAATGGCGAACTGGCGACTGGCTTAGGAGAAGCGTCGTCGGCAGTTTTGGACCTCAGCAGCCTGTCTCTATCTTTACGTTTTTTCGGAATCCCGGTAGTCGGATGGCTAACCGACGACATTTCTGGATAAACAGAGAACCGAAATATTTAGAGGCAAAAATATACAGATGGTGCGCTGATTAAATAAAGCACAAAACCGACAGCAAGGTACGTCGTGGTCAGGGCCTAGGCAAAGAATACAGTACGAATGAAAATCTTTGTGAGGTATCTTTCCACAAGTAATGCAATTATTAACTTATACTGACATCGGTAAGGAGCAAGAAAAAGTTTCCCCAATGGGGTACTTAGCTTTAAGTTGAAAACTTCGGTTCTGAAACTCGAAAATGACAATTTCAGGAATCGGCCAACCGGCACTTGCGAACTGCTCCTGCTTCAGGCACCGCACGGCAAGGAAGACTGATGTAATGGCATCAGCTGTATGTTTTATACCCCTGACGACCTGACGTCAATGAAGGGGACAGCAACCGATGCAGGACCCAAGACTTTGTTAATCAGGCCGACTGAGGGCAACCTGCAAGCAGATTACCCAAATGTAATGATGGCAACAGTGAAACACGAAGAACATCAACCTGAAATAAAATCCTTTCCCATTTTGTTTTTGGGGACACACTGGATGGTCCCTTGGTTCAATAATTCTAACAGAACCTCAGGGAAACACAAGTTGTTCCCTGGGAGGGTGATGGATGCCCCTGAAGGAGGGGTAGTTGGTCCCACACCATGAAGTCCTCTTTTTGAACAACTGGGAGGACCAAGGCATCTTGGGTTATGCTTCCCCAGGCTAGTAGGGATAGGTGAAGGCACTGGGAAAGTGGGATGTGGGTGGGAGGTTGAAACCAGTCAAAGAGAGGACAGCCGGTCTGGAAAGGGCGGCTGATGGAGTCTTAGGCTGTTGTGGTCTCCTGTCACTCTTATTTTTGGGTTGTGTGTGATGAGAAAGTCGATGCACAAATACAGGCTTTGCAGAGTAATTTTTTTGGAAAGTGGGTAATGGAGAAACAAAAACGTTTTTCAATTCTTGCAGTTCTTTACCCTTTTCTTGCAATGATTTGAACAGATTAGCAGCTGCAGGTCCAAACAAGGCAGAATTGCCCAGAGGACCATCCATAAGTTTGGCTTTTATGCCCACAGGTAAGGGCTGAAGTCTTAGCCAAGAAGATCTTTCCACTCGGACATCTGACACTGATGCCTGTTCGGCCTTTGTGGACGTGCTAATACTCAGATCCAAGGTGCCCTGAATGTCAAGCTTGGCGTGCAGATCTGAGCTGTGAACCGGGCGTGTCTCCAGGCTGTCCTCTACCTCGAGACAGAAGTCAGTATTCAGAGGAGCAGCAGAAGGTTCAGGCCTTTGTTTTTTAGCTTTTCGCTTCAAAAATCGACTTGGCTTCGGGCCCAGAGTATCCCTCCATTACAGTTTTTGCTAGCAGCTGTAAGTGCCAATTCTCAAGGTAGAGAGCTAGGGAGGATAATCTACTCCTTGAAGTATTTGGGACAAAATGCCTGGCGAATATATCAGTGTTTGTGGTCGTGGTTTGGGCCTTGGCAGAACAGGAACTGGAGGTAGCTATCCTTGTATGGAATTTGTCGTCCACATTGTCACTTGCCTTCTTAGATGACATGAACCCCAACCAAAGACAGTACCAGAAGTCAAAAAATATTCTTCAATGGGGCACTTAGAATTTTGAAGAATTGCAAACAACATGGAATCAGAATGAATGATGAAATCTAGAGTTCGGATCTGGCAGCAGAAAAGTAATGGGGATGGTGTGAGTGTACATCATTTTTTATGGCCGACATCCGATTGCACCCTACATGCAACACACCATGCGCCCTAAGTGGTGAAGTCTTTTGTATACTAGCTGACGTCGGGGAACTCCCTCATGTTATGAATACTGCAACAGATGAGTAGGAGGACATCTGGTTGGGAGGGGGGGGGGGACTGTGTAACAAAGCAAAGTAAAGAGAAAGTTTCAACTGATCTTATAAAGATACTCTTCCTGCATCTAGTCTGGCTACTAGCATGGGAAGCTTTTATTACTTCAATTATCTATAATTAGGAAGATAATAAGTAAGTTATCAAATGCAGTACTGCCCATAATAGAATCAATTTGGTCATAATGTGTAAATTCACACAGGTATCCTGCCATCCTGGTTGCTATGATGGATGCAAGCTGGTACATGTGGATCTTTATCTGACCTCAAAACAAGAGAGATATTAGCTTGAGACCAGGATGAAGAAAGGGATTAATTCCATACATTAACAGAATTGACCAGTTTTCTAAAGTTTGAAAGAAATTTGCCTCTAGTTCTTTTATACATTTCAACTGGGAGGCCAGCCAAGCCAAGAGTCCTACCAAGTGGCATTTTAGAAACTGACGATTTTACTTCCTCCAGGCGAAATAGCTTTTTCCAACTGTTCTAATTTTCTCACGGGTTAGGTAGTGGAGTCGTATCTAGGGCACCCAGTACTCTCTTGTGTAAGCACATATACAGAGATGAAAAACAGCTGGCAAAAACATTATTTCAGCTCCTTCAGAGTCCATTTAATGTCCTCAGTTGCAGGCATTTAAATTACAAGACTAATCTATCAGAGGCCTGCTGTTGTAACTGAATTAATACAAAGTATAATACAAATAATAAAAAAAAATAAATAATGTAATGAACCTTAAGGAAATAACAACATGGCAAAAAGGAAGTACGAAGTTAAAAGTAAAAGAGAAGTAATAGAAATTCCACTTAGGTTTTAAAATGGTATAAGTTACTTAAAGCACAAAAAGAGAAACTGACTAGGCTTAAATGGCCTGCAAGGGCAGCTAGCTTAGTACTTGCCTATGATAAGTTCATAGGCATCACAAATAAGACAGTGAAAAAAAAGCACTGAACTTTACTGAATCAATCAGCAAAGAACAGAGAGCAAGTATGTGTGTGTGTATAGATGTGTACGCACGCACACACATACACACACACACACACACACACACACACACACACACACACACACACAGCAATAGAAATAAAAGACCGGAGTATTTGTAACATAAAACTGAGACTGTTGCCTTGTCAAAAAGTAACAAAAAGAAACAGAAAGACAAACTGAAATAAGCTCTTCACTTAACAATAAAAAATAAACATTGCAACAGATTTAAGAAGACAAATTTATTCTGAAATTGAGCAAGCACTAAATGCAGAAATTATAAAGAAACTACAATGGAAGTTGCACCTGCAACTACAGCACTAGACATATACTTCAACTGTCAGTCAGCAAAAGTGAAATCCAAGAAATATCAACAAAGTTGGAGTACAAAATGAATATCATTACCAGTCATACCAGCCTAATCCACAAAACATGCCCTGATGTTATGTGAGCACCTGCAGAACTCATTCAAGTTAAGGTCTACAGAAACTTACAACAAAAAGGTAGGCAAGTCATCTCAAAAACAAGAGAAACAAATAAGCAAAGAATTCACAAGTGAAAAACAGAAATGCATGAATAAGACTACTACCTTTTAATTCAATATGTAAAAATAAATTACAACCTACCTTTAAAAGAATGGAAGATGGAAGGTGGTTAATATTTAGTGGTTCAACGGTCATATTTTCACAAGCTAAAGGTTCACCAGCACCTGAACATAACTGCTGAGCGGAGTCACGTTCTTTTACTGGTGCAATAGGGTGAACTGTAGAGCAGCTTGCAGGTGAAGGCAAAAGACATACATGAACAGGGTTAGCTGAAGCAGATTCACTGCTTAACCCATTCTCAGTGGCTTCTGCTGGAACACCTGCACAGCGAAGCTGCTTACAAGGAGTATCTGCCTGCAGTTTGGTGCATTTACGTTTGCAAACCATATCCGAATACTCAGAGGAAACTGTTTGAAAGAGCTGGTTTCCAATCAGTTTAGCTGGTACACCAGAAAGTAGGTTCTTGTTTCTTTCCTCCAAGATGCCGAGTTCCTTTGGAGACAAAATAAATTTTGCACACTCTTCTGGGTTTGTAAGTGTGGCGTATCTCTCTGCTAGTTTAGATGCACTTTCAAGCTGATCATCATCAAGAGTTGAAGTATTGTGTACTATAAAACACAGCATGCAAGGGCCATGAAGAATACAGTTTTTCCTGGTCTTCCGTCTTCGTTTCTTCACACGCTTACTGTTTTTCGAAACAAGATGGCCCATATAGAAGACTCAGAATCTTTCTGAAAGAGAAAAATAAGCAGTCGTAAGACATACAAATCTGGCTCACAAATGCACACCATCAGCTTTCCTGTTCGTTAGCATTTTCTCAGTTGCAAGGGCTACTCATTTCCCAGCATTTATACCAAAGTCTGCATCGCCTCCATTTACATCAGCAAGTTCCACCATCAGTTTGATAGAAATTCAAAATAACATTCGTAAAATTTGCCTCTCTAAACAAAACTGGCAGTTATACCAACAGAGAAAGCTGCATTAGTAAACAGTACATGTTATTAATATAGCAGAAGTTTAAAATAAGGAGGCATCCATTCAACTTTCTCTTTCTGCTGGTTACTTCATTCAAACCCAGAGAGATATTTGTAAATGCAACTAAAAACTCAAATGAAAAGACAGTTAATTGAATTAAGGTGTGTTCATTAATTAAATGATTATGTAGACTATATAAAGGGAATGTAAATGGTAATAAAGTATTCATCTGATGAAGTCTCAATGCAGCAGACGAAAACACAAGGGCTCAATAGCGTTTATGTTTTACGATTGATTGTGTTTACCTATCTAATTTACTGAGTGGACCGTGGTCTGGTAAATAAACGTTTTCCAGAAAGAAAGAACTTAATTGCCGTTTTTTCTCCACTTCTACACTTGTTTGTTTTTTGGAGTATTGGTTTGCTCACCGTTACAAACTTTTTTCTTGTTCTTTACTTTAATTTAACAGTTCTGGGTGCTTCAAAGATATGGGCAGAATTGGCAATGATCACTCTTGGGAGACATGCTGTCCGTTCGATCATGTAGAGCAGTTCAGCTGGCACTCTGACAAGAAATTCTTGGTACTGCAGCTGGAGACTGATGCATGTGTAGAATGCATGCAAGTGGGCTAGCTCTACATGATTCATCTTGCTGGAGCATCCAAAAACTGGTGCAGAGAGGGCAAAAATATCAGGAGCAACCCCTTCTCCAATTCCACTATGTAATGTTTTCATCATCTACCACAGTCTGCCTCAGGTCTCAAAATGATGATGGAGATAATGACAGGCTAGGTAGTGAAAAGGTCAAAGGAGAAGGCTTGCAGGCCGATGAGAATATGAGATTCAAGAAAAAAGCACAGTCTCTGTCTGACTATTGCTGATCTCTGTCTGCAATTGATTTTGAATACAAGTTTTTCATTTAAGGTTCGGTTACTTCTATTTTTTATCTTTTTCTTAAATTGTGTTGGTTTTAAGTTTTTTGTTGAGTTTTAAGAGGTACTGCTAGAGTCAATTAGAAAAGAATTCCTTTGCAAACAGTGAATAACATCCAGCTAATTAGTGGGAGGAGCTGAGAAACACCATTCCTCATTTAACTAGAAATACTTGGAGGCATCTTTATTTAGCTGGAGTACTTGTTTGACTTGCTGTTCTTTGCCTGACTATTGCTGTTCTAAGTCTGTATATGATTTTTCGTACCCACCTGCCCTACTATTGTACTCACACTTGGTGGCTTTCAAGCTGTCCACCCCTACTATAAATCTGATTTTGGACACTCCTCCCAGTCCCATCTTATCAGCTCATTCTACAGAATACTAAGAGACCAGTTGGGAAGGCCCACCCCCTTAGTCTCTTAAACTTGAATTATCTTCCGTTGCCTCCCTTCCCACTTAAAAACATGCACTTTATTCAGCAGCTTTTACTGTATATGTGCTTCTTCCTACCTTATTACTTTATTTTGCTTTTTGACATTTGTTCTTTAAGTGTTCAGTTGCATTTATTCTGCTGCATTTATTACTACCTGTAAAAAGTAGCCTGATTAAATTGAAACTGTCATTCTAAGCCTCTTACTTTTGATTTTAAGCACTTGGGCTTCAAACTAGTTATCTTGCATAAGGAAGGTTTGCGGTCTACACTCTTGTGGCAGGAGAGGTGGCTTACACCCTTAAGTTGGGAATTGCTAGTTGAAGGCTTATTGTTTCTATTATTCCTAGTATATTTGTTCTGGTCTGTGGTCTGCACTCGTGGCATTACTGTCTATACAGATTTTGCTCATAGCCGAGCACTGCTCATCAAGTTGCTTGTGTTATTGACTTGTTCAATATTTGTTTTCCTCCCTCCTCCCTAGTAGATCAGTGACCATGGATATGCACTTCCCGACTCTCTGTGGCCAGTCTGGTTGAGATGGGTATTCTGAAACACTGTATCAACTGCCTCATGTACACTGACAACCCACTTATTCTTAATAAAACAGATTGTGTACGCGAGAGGTATAAATACACTTTAACACTGGAGACAAACTTTTACATACAACCAAAACTAATCCTAAAGAGGTTGCCAGTGACAGTTTCTATCACACCTACTGCACATGGTAAAAACCCTACACATAAAACTAGGCACTTAGGCTATTGGCCCAGAGGCCCTTACAAGCCTAGCCAAGTTTTGCAACCAAATCAGCATCTGTTACCCCTGTCAAGCAAGGACATAGGTGGGATCCCAGGGGTGAATTTTCTGTCCCCCATCCAATCATCCAGGTTGCATTTAAAAAGGGACAATGAGGTGCTCTGTTTAACATGAAGAGGGAGCCTCTGGGACACAAATCTGTCCCACCAGCGAGTTCTATTAATGTTGCAGCCCATGTTTAGGTCCCTAGTACGTGTTACACGAGTGTTGTTGGTTTTGCAAATATGCAGCATTTCCAATAAGGCAGGATCAGAGATAGATTTGTATGCTAGACAGAGATCACCTCTGAACAGTCTGTATGAAACAGAGTAGAGAGAGACGGGGTCTTTAGCCTATCCGCACAGGATAAATGTTTGAGATCCTGTATTCTGCTAGGTCAGGAATCTCTGTGGTCTCTCCAGCTGCTGTAGGTGTTTGGTGAGGTACATGCCAAAAGGGGAGTTGTACTCTATTGTTGACCTGATAAGTGAAGAGTAAAGGGAAATTTTGATTTTTTTTCCTGGATGTGACACCTTTCCTTATGAGGCAGGCCATACAGAATGCCCTTCGCACCACAGAGGCTACATTATGATCAAATATCAGGTTGCTGTCAACCTGGGCGCCCAAATCTCTCACCAGTGATTGCATGCTTAGGATGCTGTCATTGATGTGGTAATTTGCAAGAACATAGTTTTCTCCAAAGGGGATAATGATGCACTTTTTGGCATTGAGCCTGAGGCCATGTGCTAGACACCAATTATTTGAGTGAGACTCTCTTGTAGAATGTCCAGATCGTTTGGGGAATCAATGACATCCCCCAGTTTGCAGTCATCTGCAAATCTGGTTAGCCACAGACCTTTGGTTTTAGCTTGTACTTCAGAGAAGTAGATTCCAAAAAGCAGAGACCCCCAAAAACCAGTCCCTGGGGTACACCCCAAGTTAAGGGTCTACTACTGGAGGTAGATTCCTCTATTTTGACCGCGTAGGTTCTGTCAGTGAGCCAGTTGGCTCACCATCTAGTGACACATGGGTTAATGCCAAGCTGTGTGAGTTTGTCTATGATGCCCGAGTGAGGAATGGTGTCAAAAGCTGTGGTCAAGTCAAGGTAGGTAGTATGCACATTTTTACTTTCTTCAAAACAGTTACCAAGGCTCTAGATGAAGTCCACCAGATTTAAGAGGCATGCTCTCCCTTTGACGATCCAAACTCTGTAGGATCAAGTGTCTGGAGAGTACCGATGTCCTTATTTATGAGGCCCATGGATAATGAATTCCATGGTCCTTACAGATCAGGCTAGTTATGCTAATGGGCCTATAGTTTCCTGGGTCAGTGGATGCACCATCTTTACTTCAGTGGGATGACAGTGGTGGTCCTCCACTCAGCTGGGACAAATCTAGTGCTCAAGTGGAGATTGAACAGGGTGCCCAATGGTGTTGCAAGTTCCTGCTTGAGCTCATGAAGGATGCAGCCTGGGATGACATATGACCCATGGGGGCAGTATGTTTTGCCTTAACGAGGTCATTTATGATCTGCTTGCTGGAGCACTGTCTGGGGGGATGGGGGGTGAAGTTTTCACTGAACCTGTCAGCTAGTAGGTTAGCTATGTCAAAAGTGTTAGTGTGGGTGGTACCACTGACTTCTAGTTATGTACAGCTCAGGGTCTTGCCCTTGAGATTACGGACATAGCTAAAGAAGGCCTTATGTTTGTTTTTTATTGAGGAGGCCAGTTTGGACTCAGTTAGCTTTTGTGAATTTCACAAGGGCCCTTACCTGCTTGTTCAGGCTTAGGAGAGATTGTTTTCAATTTGGGACCTGCTCCTTACTTTTGGACAGCAGTATTTTTTTTTCTTTTATTGTAGAGTCTATTTATAACAGAAGTCCACCAGACTAGTTTGCACTTCCTAGAGCATGTCTTGGTCCTGTCTGGGATCGCAGAGTCCATACAGCTACATAGGTGTTTATATAGGTCTTTGGTGTAGGTCTCCACGCAAGTGTCAGACCTCACAGGGGAGGAAGGGGCTACAAAACTGTTTAAACCTGCATGCAGATGATCAAAATCAGCTTTGGAAAAAAGTTTTTACGTCTGATCTTAGCAGGGGGGGGGGCAGGCATAATGGTGACTACAAAGGAGAACGCTTTGGAGTCGGATCTTACTTACCAGGGTGGAAGACACTGTAGGGGTGCTACAGCATTCACCCAGGTTTGTCAGTACCAGGTCTAAGTTTTTTTCACCCCTAGAGGGATTGTTGACCATTTGGTCCAAGGCATTAGAGTTGACAAAGTCAAGGATTCTCTGGTTAAGTCATTTTTGCATGAGTAGTTCTTCCAATCTATGGTGGAGTAGTTAAAGTCTCCCAGGATCTGGGTGAATTGTTAAATCTTGATAGATTCGAGTAGATCCAGGTAAGTGGAATGGGTATCTTGACTCATGAATGGGGGTCTATAACTAGCTATGACCTGAATAGCTGTTTTGTCTACAGTTAGCTACACCTGAAGAGTCTCATGTGCATCATACTGACTGATCAGACTGGAGGTGTATTCATCTTTAATGTACATTGAAACTCCACCTCCTTTAGTTTTATTTCCCTCAGTTTGGGGTCTGAATGTATGAAAGAATGAGTAGCCTGGCAAGGCAGGGGTGCTCTCAACAGCTTTGAACCAGGTTTCTGTGACTGCAAAAATGTTTGCACCTTCCAAGGTTAGGAGTGCTTCCAGTGAATGCAGTTTCGTGTTTAGGCTCCTAGCATTTAGCAGAATAATCTCTAATGTATATTTTGATGGATTTTTTTTACATTGGGAATTTTGTCCTTGTGACATTGCCTAAAAAAGGCACTATGAGGGAGGCAAGAGCCTTTGCCAGTAGCTGGAAGCCCAGGGGTGACAGATGAAGGCCATCTCTGGCAAAGCATTGAAGCCTATCAATAGTGTCATCCCACACTGTCAGGTACTGGATCCCCTTGGAATTACACCAGAAACTAAGCCAATTACTGAAGTCCATCATTTTCTGTTTGTAATGAGGCATCATTCTGGGTGACGGTAAAAATACTTCTCAAGGCTAGGGACATACCTGCATGGGACACGCATTCAGTGAACTGTCATGTCTCTCTTCATATAGTCCAGAGAGGTACGTCTCAAGTCGTTCACACCAACATGGACAATGACAGAGTCATAGGAGTACCTGTTGACAGCCACCAGTGCTTGCTTACTGTGCCAGATTCTGGCACCAGACAAGCAACTCACTGTAACTTTCTCCTTATCCAGCCTGGTGAGGGGCACATTTGTGTCTCTCACAATTGAGTCCCCTAGGATTAATATGTTGGGTTTATTGTCGGGCCTTAGAGGCTGTGAGACATTGGTGCATGTAATGTGTGTTGTGAGATGTGTGCTTGCGTTTTTGACTGGGAGGTCTCTTGTGTTTTGGTATGTTTCTGTCGAGAACCTCCACATACGAGGTCATGTGTTATGATAGTGTGGGTGGTGTGTGAGGTGCGATGTTTGTGCAGACGACCTTCTCTGTGCCAGATCATAGTGGCTTGTGAGTGAGAAAGTTTTGTTTCCATGTTTTTAATGTAGTTGCATCTCTCACAAATTGAGTTCTTGGGTGCTAAGAGCAGAGGGCTGTTTGTGTACATGAGGCATTTGCTACACTGCCACAAAAGGCCCATATCAACCAGACTAGCTGGGGAAACTGCAGGGAGATGCCCAACCACATTTTTGAGAATTTCGAGGAGGGACCAAGGAGACCAATTGGAGTAGGGTGAGTAAGGGGTGGGAGAGGTCTGAGGCGGTATTCAGCTAGGTGTATACAGGGGCTGGGCAAGTTTAGTGCATCACTGCTGCTTCACAACCTGCCTCACAACCTCAGGAGGACACAGGCTCGGCTAGGGAAAATGTGAAGAAGGAATATCTCATTAGAGGTTTATCACAATGCAGCACTGCTAAGCGACATGCAAACAAGCACAGGCCTGTGCAAACACAGGGTATAAATACCACCAACAGCAGCCTTCCTTTGTGGAAAAAATAACCAATAAGGAGCCACACACTGAGCTAACCACCTATCTCGTCTCACCAGGGGGTTCCAGAAAGCACACTACTTTCACTAGGGTGCAAAGGGGTTTCCACCAACAAGAATGGTCAGGAGAAATTTCAAAATAAACCAAAAAATCCCGAGTACAGCAAACTTGTACCAAGGCTACTTTCAACTACTTAACAGCAGCTCTTTTAAAGTTAAAACAAGTAACCTTCCAAAAACACTGCAACCTTCTGCACAGTACAATCAAAGAAAGGGTCCTCGGCCATCACATAAACACTCCATTTAAACACCACCCACAGCTAACCCATAGTAACACTGTATCCATTGCTTCCACTGCTAAGACCTAAAGGCAAAACCAGCACACAGCCAAATTTCTTGGTCACTGGTGATTCTATAGGGCAGTACACCGATGTGCCTTTCACCAGACTGAGTAAGGACACAGTCACGGTTAGCTGCCTTTCCAGGACTAGGATCCATCAAGTCACACAGGCACTCGGGTCACTGAACCACAGGTACCAGTATGACTCTGTCATAGTCCATGTAGGTGTTAACGACCGGAGACGTTCCTCCCTTGACTATATGAAGCAAGACATGATCGAGCTCGCCGATTGTGTGCATCAGGCAGGTACGAGTCTAGCACTGAGCAGCATACTACCCTCTCCAAGGATGATGTCACGTTATTAATAGAAAATGATTGCCTTTAACAGTTTTCTTAGTTTCTGGTGTCAATCCAGGGGGGTACGATATTTGATGGCCTGGGAGGACATGGTTGATGGACCACACTGCTTTGCCAGGGATGTTTGCACTTACCCCCTCCAGGCTTTCAGATACTGGCAAAGACCTTTTCAACCCTCATAGTGCCTTTTTTTGGGCCATGCCAAACTGATAAACTACCAACTTAACTAAACCTATGAAGGAATATCTGAAGGTGGTAGTGCCCAATACTTGGAAGTCTTAACAAGAAACTCCACTCCCTGCAAGCCTTCCTCTCCCTGGAGAATATAGATACCTGTGTAGTAATGGAGACATGGTTTAAAGTTGCTGAGAGTACCCAAGCAATCCAAGGTTATAATGCCTTCCACGCCTTTTGACCAGCTACTGCACACGAGAAAACTAAAGGTGGAGGAGTGCCAGTCTATATCAAGATTAACCTCCCGTCCAGACTAGTAAAAGGGTAGGACCCACTGGAACTTGTACATGTGTAGCTCACCATAAACAGGGTGCTGTACCATGTCCTTGCAACATATAGGGCACTCTCCATGTCTCAGGAAACCCATACTACCTATCTTAGTGTACTAGAGTCCTTCACCGTTCAGCCCAATTTGATATTCATAGTGGAATCTCAACTACTACTCTTCTATAGACTGGGACTCCAACACCATTTCTTATGTATAAGCCCAGCAATTCCTACACTTTAATACCAACATCCTGGAACAGCTGGTCCTTGAACTTGTGCTCACGAACATGAGAAACCAATGTTCCTCACCCAATGTAATATCTTTGCTCATCAGATTGGATCATAAGGCAGTATTACTTTAAATAAAAATTGAATCCTGAGATCCAGCAAAACAAAAAACCTTCAGGAACTATTCCAAGGCTAACCTCTCTCTCTACCAAGAAACACCTTGGCTAAATTCCAAGCACCCCTCAAACCGACTAAACATTATATAAAACACACAGCCATTTACAAAATTTCTGTACAGCCATATTGACAGCTGTATAGATCGAGCTGTGCCCACTCATATTAAGAATAAAGACAAACTCAAGAGACAAGCCGTTCTGGTGGAATTACTCTATCAAATCAACAACAAAAGAAAAAAAAACATCTTGGCCAAACACAGGAGGAACAAAGCCATATATACTAAAAGTCGACTGACCAATCTAAAACAGGCAGCTACGAGGGTTAATTAATACTTCAAAGGCTAAATTTGAAGAAAAAATATCTTTTCAGGCAAAGAAAACCATAAAGATTTCTACAGCTGTATCCATAACCTCGGAATAAATACACAACACTGCGCAGTACTTACTGTAAATGACATCACCCACACTAAACCAGAGGCCATTGACGACCTTTGGGTTGAAAGGTTCAGCTCAAAATTTCTCCCCCCAGATAGTCCAAAGGATGTACCACATAACACAATCCCCCCCCCAACCAGTACTATACAACATGTCATTAACGCACTTTCCAAGGCCAAAAACGCTGCATCTATGGGCCCAATAACATCTGGATGTTTAATAACAGCACGAAACATAACCTCTCTGGTCTACTTGAATCACTTTTCAACTGGAGCCTTCAGTCAGCTTTTGTGCCCAAGGAATGGAAGATGACTACAGAGGTCCAACCACTGATCCAGGTAACTACAGGGCCATAAGTCTTACCAGTCTTGTATGCAAGGCCATGGAAAGAATCATCATGGACATGAGGACATGGGATCCAATGTCTGTAAGTTACCTATCACAGTTCAGCTTTGTTAAAGAAAGGTCAGACCTATTAAACCTGGTTGTTTTTTTGAGTGGTTTCATCAAAGCATTGGATGAAGGTTAAGACTGTGCACACAGCTTACCCAGACCTGGCCAAGGCTTTTGATACAATACCCCAATCAGGCATTATAGACAAGCTCACTAATTTACGTACAAACTCTTATCACCTGCTGGATAACCAACAGTCTCAGTGATAGGACCCAGGAGGTCAAAATAGGGGAGGTCACCTCCACCAAGAAGCCAGTCACCAGAGGACTCCCCCAGGGCTCAGTACTGGGCTAGTTCCTTTTTGGCATCTATTTTTTTCTGAAATGGAAGCAAATGCTGAGGGTTTATAGTAGACTACATTTGCAAATGAAGCTGGAGGTTATCACCAACTCCCCTGCATACACTAGCATTCTTCAAGAAGGTTCATCTACGTCTAATAAATGGTGCCAAAGCCATGGTCTTAAACTCAATCATAAGAAATGCGTACTTGCACCCATTGGGAAATCAACAATTCTGGCTAATTACCATGTTGATAATACAACCCTAAGAGTCATCCCAGTGGTCAGGGTTCTGGGTATGCACGTAGACAGTAGCCTTACTTTCGACCACCACGTGGTCACAGTGGTGAGGAAATCCTTTTATGTTGCATAACTTATAAATACAGGTATGGCATCTAGGTCCAAAGAGGTCATTATTTCACTGTACTATACCCTTATCAGATCAATAATGGAGTACAATGCTCCATCTGGTATGTACCTGACCAGGCATATGCAGTAACTAGAGCGACCTCAAAGATTTCTTACAAAAAGAATACAAAGCGTACACAAACCTGCCTTAAGCAGTGCACCTTAAAGACCTTTCCCTCTACAATTTTTCTATAGATTGCTGAGGGGTGATCTATGCCAATCTTACAAAGCATCCACAAAACCCACACTTTTGAATCTCTTACATATTTATAAGAGAAACAATACCAGTAGTACAAGATCCAAGGACCTGAATTTTGCCTGCGACATGAACAAAACATGTTGGAGAGACAAATATGTGCCCTAGAAACTGTCCCTCCTATTGAACAGGCTTCCCATCCAAGTAAAACTGGGTTAGTCTATTATCAAGTTTAAGCACAACCTAGATAAGTGGATGGTGAATAGGAAATTTACACCAGGCCTGCCATCCATATCACTTATGGGCAGAGGCAGAGGTAGCTTATAAATGCCTGGCCCTCAATCTCCTATTTGGATGTAGGACATTATTGTTTCGGGAAAACTTGGCTAGGTTAGAAAGGCCCCTTGGAATGTTAGATTCATAGACTATTAATAAGCTATGAACACTAGAATCTTTTAAATCAGAAAGAATTATGACAAGATGCTATATGACAAACCAGTAAAGTTCTGTTTATTCTTAGTCTGTGATCCAATGACTGTGCATTTCTTAGCACCTTTAAAATGTAACATAGCAGAAAACATACTCAGTCCTTCACCACAGATTGGGGGGGGGGGATTCTAACATGAGGAAAATGTTAATACTCTACAGATCTTTGCGTTGTTTACCTTGTCACATGCTGTTTCAAGCAGTTTTCCCCGAATATTAAAAAATGCATTTCCACTAGAACCACTTTATTGTGAAATTCCTAAATTAACTCCTGTCTCACACAAGTTCAACAAATGAACAAATAGTAAACCAAAGGTGCAATAAAAAAGTGCATTAAAAAAAAGTTCACAAAAAATACATGTACGCATACACTACACACATGCATGCATACACACATACATACAGGGGTGTGCATATATTCTATAAATGCATAATATACATAAACAATGCATAATATACATAAACAGTTTGCACGCACCCACCCACACGTGTGCACATAAATAAACGCACACAAATTTTCTGAATAGTCAGCTAGTTGACAGAGTGAAGATCTTTGGAAATTCAATGAAAGCATTCTTTGTTGAGAGCGCAGGTATCAAAAGGAGTAAGATAAAGCTTTTTTTGTAATGTTAAGTGATGGTTTGAGTTTTAATACCAAAACATTTTGGCATTAGGGTAGGTGTGTGTGGTTTTGTATGTGTGTACATGCATGTGCTTTTACGTGTTAGGATTAAAGAAAAGTCTAAGGAAGAGGATACATTTAGAGTTGTGACTGTGTGCTGGTACATGTGATGCGTGCCCTAGCATGGGAGTGTTATGGAAAAGTTTTTTTTCTCATAAGGTGTATGGACCTGTGATTAAGGTCAGGGGGAGGGTTAAGGTTAACGCTCATTAGTAAGTCGGTGCAGGGAGGCTCAGCACATTATACCCAAAATCAGTGTAGCCATTGATCTCCTTTCTTAACCTGTCACAACAACGTTAGATGACTTATCACAATCAATACCAAGTAAAATTGGTGAGCAAAGGGATTCAGATGCATCTGACTTTCAGTCAAGAAGCTGAACATGAACAGTAAGTTCTGGACTGGAAAATTCCACTAACAATAAAGCAAGAATATCAGCAGACTCCTTGGTGTCTGACAAAACCACACTCAATACAACTTTGGAACAGAAGATTACAGAGAACTCTTAAACTCCAGGACATACCATTATAGTAGCCAGTAGAGAATATGCACACACACAAAAAAAAAAGCGCCTTTTTAGAAAGAATAGATCTGAACTTTAGTTTTAGGAAGACCAACATTAAAAGATCCCTTTTCAGCGATAAACCATAAAGGTTTTGCTGACTTATGCCAAGAGAAGAGCCAGATGACTAACTAGACTTCCTTTGTTATGGGCAGTAGATATGCTTGAAGTTTCTGTAGACATCTCCATCATGTCCCCCATACACCCTAAACAAAGTTGTGTGTGTGTGTGTTTTTTAAATAGGTATATATATATATATATATATATATATATATATATATATATATATGTGTGTGTGTGTGTGTGTGTGTGTGTGTGTGTGTGTGTGTGTGTGTGTGTGTGTGTATATATATATATATATATATATATATATATATATATATATATGTATATATGTGTGTGTGTGTATATATATATATATATATATATATATATATATATATATATATATATATATATATATATATATACACACACACACACACACACACACACACACACACACACACACACACACGTGTGCATCTATCAGTGGCAGAATAGTCCAACTACAAGCACCCTTTCTGAACAGAAGTTTAGACCATTTTTTTTAATAACATCTTAGAGGTTTAGCCACATTGGGACAAATGGACCTAGGCGCAGTGGCACAGAACATCAAGAAAAATACTTTCTGGTAAAAAAAAAAAAAAAAAAAAAACAGAATACATTTAGTGTTCATGGTACATAAAGGACAGAAAGAAAGAAAGAAAGAAAGAAATAATGGAAAAAAAACCCTACTGTATTCACACACAACAGCAACCATATGTCAATGAAAATCACTTACAATACTGAAATAATTTGTGATGTCACACTTTACTGACTATACTTTACAACTGTACTGAATTCCTCAGCATTTCCCGTTTTTGAAAGCAAAATAATGGGGTGCCATGAATTCCCGATTGGCTCCTTCAAATCTCGATTTTTTTATTTACAATTTTTCATTACAACCGACATTACGCATCACCAGCATATCCTGCAACATCATTAATGTGCAGGGTTATGCAAGATGACATCAGTGTCGTGAAGTAGTGCCTAACTGCCTATCTGAGAGTGAGGGAGCTTAAAAAAAAAGAAAAGAAAGGTTGTTTATGGCTACAGCCCATCCACAACTTGTCGCAGCTGCCAACCAAAGAGAATGCCCCATCAAGGCAACAAACATTTACACCACGGACGTTCAGAGGTTACTTAAATAACTTAGAACAGTTATGTCCAGTATTCTGGAGCTAGATTCAGTTAGGGCAGAGAGACCAGATAGCTTAAGAGACCATATGGGTTAATTGTTAAGGTCTTCGCCTCCCATGCACAAGGTACAAGGTTTGATCCTGACCTCCGACCAATGCCTGTTTGGAGTTTGTATATTCTCCCTGTCTCCGTGGGGGTTTCTCCCATGTCTGAAAAACATGCTGAGTGCTTCCATCTCAAAGTCACCGATGAATGGAGCTGTGGGCAGCAGCACAGACTCTGCATGGTGCCCCATAGGGGGAAAAGTTGTACAGACCAACCACTTTGGGCATCTATGGTGGTGCGTAGCATCCTCAAGACAGGAGAACACAGATCACAGACTACGAGCCATGGCAGGGCTAGCCACTCGATGGTGTAAAATATGGCTTTAGGTGATTCGGTCATGTTGACTAACTTTGCCAAAAATGGGCATGGGTAGTTACCGCTGATAAGCGGGTTAAGGATCCAACCTACTCTGACTCACTCCAGGGACCCATGCTAATGGTGGGAGGGGCATATGTGCCCCTATTGGCCAGTGTGTGCCCACCATAAAGGCCAACAGCCCTGGGTCAATAAGCTACTGGTCGGCTGGTTTCTAGTTGCCCAGCCTGGGTTACCTGGGATAGATCTGAGAGAAAGCTGGATGTAAAACCAACCAACCTGCCAAACATGAACTGAGAATTGCTACGCTTAATGTAGGTTCACTGACTGGATGCAGCTTGAAAGTGGATGACATAATGATATGGAGGAGGCTGGACATCCTATGTATCCAAAGGACAAGATGGAAGGGCAGTGCAGCAGAGAGACTTGGCTTGGGATCCAGACTCTACTGCTCAGGTGGGGGACAGGCTAGAAATGGTGTAGGAATTGTGGTGAGAGACAGGCTTCAGAAGCCAGTGAGGGATATCATCAGAATTAATGACAGACTCATAGCAATCAGACTCCAGTGTAATGATAGGACAGTATTCATAATCTCAGCCTATGCCCCACAGCAGGTTTGTGACAGTGAGGAAAAAGAGAGTGCATTCAGACAGAACAACATGAACTGGTGTTGATAATGGGTGACTTGAATGCACATATTGGGACAGACAGAACAGGATACGAGGACTGCCTGGGTCCACATGAGTGGGGCAACAGGAATAAAGAAGGAAAAGCCATTCTAGACTTCTATCTGGCAAATGGCTTCATAGCAGCCAACACATGGTTCAGAAAGAGAGACGGTCACAAAATCACATACAAGAGTAGCCAACATGCAACTCAAGTAGACTTCCTCCTAGCAAGGGGGTAGAATCCATGATTTCAAAGTCATTCCCAGTGAAGCAGTCAGCCCACAGCATAAAACAGTTACCACAATCAGCTGCAAGCAGTGGTCAGAGAAGGCTCCAAGGTCAACAGAGACCAGGCTGAAGACCTGGAAGTTGATTGGAGAGAAAGTACAGCAGTTCAAGGAATTACTGAGGGCTCTAGCACCCCAAGAAGGGGAGGAAATAGGTGGAGTTGAAGAAGAGTGGCAGCACCTAAAAATAGCATGTGTTAGGACTACAGAAAAGATATGTGGCCCAGCCAGGTATGGAAATAAAGTACATAATGAAAGCTGGTGGTGGAATGTAGAAGCCAGGAAGTCATCAAAAGAAAGGAGGGGTGCAGGAAGAAGTGGGAGATAGAAAAGACTGACTAGGCTAGGAAGGACTGCTGGTTGGCTAACAAAGAAGTTGCAATAGCAAAGAATAGGGTATCGGAGGCACTCTACCAACTTCTGGAAAGTGACTCAGTAAGGGGCAGAAAGAAACTATATCCAGTTGCAAGGCAAAAACAGAAAGATAAAGAAGATAGTCACTTGACACCCTTCATAAGGGATGCCAGCAACAACCTGCTCACCAGTCCACAGGACATCAAAGGCAGATGAAAGCAGTACTTCCAGCAGCTTCTGAATGAATGAAGACCCAAAGAAGCTGTACTGCCACAGAAACAGCCTATGATGAGAGAAGAAAAGGAGCCCACCCTAGAAGAAGTAAGGACAGCACTAAGGAAGATGAAGTCAGGGAAAGCAGCAGGCTCAGACGAGGTCACAGCAGATATGATAAAGATGCTGGGTGAGACAGAGGAGAAATGGCTCCTGAGGGTACTAATATCACTGTGGAGAGAAAAGCATATCCCAGATGACCGGAGAATAAGCATACTCGTGCCAGTGTACAAGAACAAAAGGAGACATCCACAACTGTGAGCAGTACAGAGGCATCAAACATCTACCACATGGCATGAAAGTTCTGGAGAGGGTAATTGATAAACGGATATGCAGAGTAGTAGAATGTAAGACGGGAGAAGAACAGTTTGGATTCAGATCAGGATGCAGCACAACTGACCCAATGTTTGCATTGAGACCGATACTTGAGAAGAAGCTACAGATGAGGAGATTCTCCAACTGGGCATTCCTAGACTTGGTGAAAGCATATGACAAGGTCCCAAGAAAGCTGATCTCTGGATAGTACTGTGGTGGTCTGAAGTCCCAGAAACATTGGTAGAATTAGTGCAGGCTATGTACAAGGACCCAGTGACTCAAGTATGAACAGCGTTCTGCCTCACAGAGGGGTTCCCAGTGGGACTGGGTGTACACCAGGGTTCAGCTCTGAGCCCACTGCTGTTCAAACTGGTGATGGACTACATTAGCAAACAGGTTGGAGGGGACAAATCAACAAAGCTGCTATATGCAGACAATGTGGTAGTACAGGCAGGCTGAGCTAGAATCGAATGCAACTCTGAAGGCACATGGGATAAAACTAAGCACAGATAAGACTGTGGTAATGGCAGCAAACTTAGGAAATCACAAGAAGCTGAGAATATAGACAGAAGGGAAGCTAGTGGAACAGGTAAACAGCTTCACGTATCTGGGAGGGGTGGTTGAGGAAAAGGGTAGTCTGAATGAAGAGGTCAAAGCTACAATCAGAGTAGCTGCAGCCAATTGGCACAGAGTATCAGGTGCAGTCTATGACAGAAGAATACCAAAGAAGCTGAAAAGTAAGGTGTACAAGACAGTGATGCAACCAGTACTACTGTATGGTACAGAAACCTGGGCAGTAAAGACAAAATAGTTGAAGAAGCTAGAGGTGATGGAAATTAAGTGCCTGAGAAAGGTGGCAGGATGCACACTGGGACAGGCAAAGAAACGAAGACATAAGAGCAGAAGCCAAAGTAGCTCCAACTGCAGAAAAGATCAAAGAGAACAAATTATGGTGGTTTGGGCACATGTGTAAAGGAAGATTTGGGACAGACAGGAAGAAGTTAAGAGGAAGTGAGGGCATCCAGCAAAGAGCTGGATGGATTGTGTGAAAGAAGATCTGCGACGGTCAGGCATTAGTGTTCAAGGAGGCAGGAGTGTAGCACTGAATAGAGAGAGTTGTCCACAGTTAACACCCCGACCCCATGTAGAAAAAATGGGAAAAAGGGGGCTGATGATGATGATTCAGTTAGGGTATTTATGTAGCTATTATTAGTCAGATTATTCTTCATTATCTCTGTAAAGTATATGTTTGTTTTCTGTGCAAACTATTTACCTCTGCATACTTAATATGTATTAGCACTTTAACTTTATTTTTATTGTGCAAATAAAGATCTTGTGGCTAGTATTTATTTAGTTCTGTATTATTTTGTTATCCAAGTATCTGAGGTGAAGGTATTCTTTAGCACTGTACATTGACAAACTCTGGTTTCGGCTTCTAATTTGCTAAATCACTCTGCATATTACAATTTTGTGTTTTTTGTTATTTTATTTTGTTACATATCAAGTGGCATTATAGCTGGTGCGCGTCCCTACCCTAGTAATCTAGACTGATGGCAGTACTGCCATAGCAGGACTAAAGCGCATGTCTGTGTGTCTGTGTAAATAATTTGTTTGAAAGGCAGTTACCTTGAGTAAGGAGACCTGGCTAACAATGTGGTTCAGAGATAGTGTGTGTGGAAAGAAAAGGGTTTGGTGTGCTTGGCCAAAGACTGCTCTATAAAATGGTCAGTTTGTAGTCTTTGGCTGTGGATGTTCCATGCCCAGAGCAGAAGTACATATTCCCTATATGCTCTTGAGGCCAGTTTCTATTTGGTTATCAGTTTAGTGAATCAAAACTTGTGTTCACTTTTTTTACACTAACCTATTTTGTGTCAGTGGTGCGATTCAGGAGAACATCCTCCTGGTGGCCATCAGAACTATTTAGTTCACTGGCACAGTATTCCCTAACGGGCTGCATGGTAGAAGTGAAAAGTGGAATTAAGACTCCTTTCTCTCTTCTGCTCACATTCCTCAAGAAGTAAAAAAGGCCATAACACTTTCTCACCCTTAGCACGGATTATTGCCAATTCCTCTTTAAAATCATCATATAGTTTACCTTCTATCTGATCACTTAGGTTAGTAAAGATAAAGCATATTTCCTCAATATTTTTTCAGCTGACGTCACTAATCCCTTGCCCACTCATACCACAGCATCAAATTATTAATTTTAAAGATTTCCATATCTCTGGAATGTTGGCTTTCTATAAATCCCAATGTATAAGCTATATGTAGGATAAGAATCTACATCTATAAAATATAATTCCTAATTAATTTTGTTCAATACACACGTACTTTTCGTATAATACACACAAGTGCATACATATTATTATAGGTACGTATACACAGATATATACAGAATTAAAAATTAAATCAAAGATGGATTCAAAAATCTTACCATAAATACAGCATTTAAAATCTATTTCTCCACGGTTTACTATTGAAATTCCATATCCATTTCGGTCGACTGTTCAGAATGTTGACCCGAAATGCTGAATTCAGACTTTCTAAACAGCAACCAATGAGAAAATGCATCGACATCCCTAGTTTGATGTATTTGACATAGCAGGAAGGGAGGTCGCTCACCTCCTACTATGCACATTAACGTACCATTACACTCTCAACAGTATGTCAATTCCACTACTTTGCAGGGGTGCTATGCCCCCCCCCGTACCCCTCATGAGGGGGGGTGCACTGCACATTAAATATACCAACTCAGAGATTGCACTACAGTAAGCAAATGGGCTAATTCCCTGTTCCTCACTGAACCGTGATCTCCCTGCACAATGCTTAACCCAAATACTCTACACTACCTGTTCACTGTAGTGGAGTCGATACATTTTGGTTCGACATTCTGCTGACTTGAAAACTGCCATTCAACCACATGCCGGTTGAGAGATGGAGTTTCAAAGTTTTCAGTGTAAACCCTTTCCACATACATACATTATAATCTAGCAAGAGTATAATCACATAAATATCAATTCAAGGGAACAGGAGTCTAAATGAGGAAAATGTACTCCACCATACTCCCAAAGAGTAATATGATTTTTATACAAGGTTTTTAATTCTTTGTGATACCATAAGTATTACATATAACTTCTTTAATTTTGTAATTAAAATTTTCTCTGGAAGAAAGGCGATTGGTGCATTGCAGTCAATCTCTTCTCAAATCAAGAGCGTATTTTGTAACAATCTTTTGTTGGTTTGTGATTGACTGCGCAGTTGCCTGGTAAGAGAAGACTTGATTTAAATTTTATGTTTACTACTGTATTTCACTATTTGTAGGAAGAAAGGGATAGCTTGTAGACAAGACAAGAAGATTTATTTACTTTGATTTATATTTTGGTGTTTTCCCTCCAATTTTCATGGCTTGTTGTTAAAAAGGGATAGGTTTTAGGCAGGCAAACTCTAGCTATCCCAGGAGGCCTAGTCATCTTAAATTCACATAGACTGTAGACAGAACAATCCAGAGCTTATCTGAAACAATCCTATGTTAGTCTAATTCATTGATCTTTACTGTTAAGAAGAGATGCAAGTGCGAGCATTAGTGAACAGAAGCTACTGTGAGCATTTACGCGTGACAAAGCAATTCCATTTCTTGTGTGAACCTCACAAATGGTATGGTCAAAGCATCTATTTAAATTTATTATTTAGTTGTATATTGTTTGTATGCTTTTTCTACTAGAAGTTGACTTAAAATTTCTCTGAATTCTGTGGTCAGTGATTTTGATCATCCTTTAAGAAGTCTTTATTAATTTTGCTAGACTAAGGGTTTTCACTTAGAAGTTATTAGGCATAAGGTAGAATAAAACATAGGAAATGTCTAAAAATATAGAATGAGACTTTTTTTCATTTATGCATATAGTTTCTGGGAAATACAGTTCAGTAGAAGGGAAAAGAGAACCTTGCTGGCTGAGCATGTAATATGCAGAAATAATGGTTTTCAAGGGAAAGCTACACAATGTTCCTTTCTCAAGGGAAGATAGGATACGGCTCCCAGAGGAAAGTTACTGAAGTAATACAATATGTAGTGTTTAGGACAGAGAAGTTAGTTGAAGTCTGGTGCAGATATCATTACTGAACTGCTTTTGTGCTTTCAATTATTTGATATACTATGCTGCTATATACCATCTGAATATGCAGCTGTGACATTTATATCTGATGATATTATACTACATGTTACTCAGTACAATAAACTATTATTAAGCAATCTGTGGCAACAGAACTCGGACTTTTTACAATACGCAGCTGAAAATGGATTCCTTAAATGAGTATACCATTAATGGTTTGTTAAAAGCACAAGTATCTCGTACAGTGTGCATTCAATGGTATACATAATTATAGGAAGTATGTGATAACACTGTTGATCTGCGTTCATGTCAAAAGTTGGATGATTTATTTATCATTATTAACAGTAAATCTATAATCACACATGACAACTGCATTAGTGCAACTGGCATAGCTTGGAGAATTGTTGTTACATACAATAATGACTGGTCTGATAAGATAAATAATGCAAGGCAAAGAGCAAACAGAACAAATTTAGGAAAGTGTGTGTCTATTGTTACTAAAGATCACTCAACCCCTACTGGGCAAGATAATACCACTGTCAACTTTGGAATTCTGGATGCAAGTATTCGGAGTTTTCAGAGCATACAGAAGAAAATAAAACAAGGGAGAGAGAAAGGACCAAGTTCATGACAAACAACAAGGAAGAAAAAATAAACTGATTAATATCTATAAAGCAATGAGAATACATACTAAAAGGATACAGTTTGTTATGTAACACACAGATTACAGGGAATAACACTTTTCTACTAGAAACTTTCCAACTTCAGAAAAAGGCATCATTTTTCCAAAAGAGAATGTAGAGGAAAAAAAAAAAAAAAAAAGGAGGCAAAGGGGAAAAGGAAGAAATCAAAATTTAACATGGGAGGACTGAAGAATATTACTGTAAGAAAAAAAACAGGGAGAAAAACAGAAGTTGACAACAAGGCTCAAACTGTGTGGCTGTACAAAGACAGCTACAGGAGAACCGTATGCTTACAAATATAATAAGCAATTAAAACAGTGGAATTAATATGACTAATGGCGATGAAGATCATTCCTTTGTAACAATTGATAGAGCAGTTAATACTGAATTAGAAGTTTAAGATTCTTCAGATCTAGTTTGTAATTGGAGAATTAATTGTTACTTACATTTGCAGAGAAGATAATGAACATCAAATAGTGTCATGCTTGCCAGGAGCAAAAATAGAGGATGTGAGAAAGGCCTTAAAAATGTCTTAATGTTACGAAATACTGATCCGTTTTTATTCATGTTGATACAACTGATCGCATCCGCAAGGACTCTCTGACTATTAGTAAGGAACTTACAGCCATCATAGGTAGTATAGCTTGTACAGGGTGTTGGGATGTATTTTTCACAAATCACACATAAAAAGGAGAGAGTCAGGTCACTGCGAATCTGAGTAAATACCTAAAAAAACTGTCCCATTTTAAAAAGTGGAAATAGTTAAGAGAATCCAAACTCAATTTTGGGCACGCATGTATTTAGGCAGGATGGAGTGCACTTGTTAAAAATCAGGAAAGAGAATTTTTGCAGCAGACATTTTGCAATACTTTTGTCAGCCTGAAATTTTTAACAGTTCACAGGTAGCAACATTCGATGCATCATAATGGTTGTTAATGTTAAAAGCATGAATAATAAGTTTTTATTGGAACATTTGCTACATTCCCACAAGACTGAGGTTTTTGTCTGTGAAATATGGTTAAAAAACAATAACTGGAAACCAGTCCTTTCAGGATATACATTTTTTTTTCTGTAACAGACATTCTAACAAAAAAATCAGGTGGAGGGGTTATGATAGGTATTAAAAAGATTGTTATGAGACCGGAAATTACTACAAGTTCATGATGACACCAATACTGTAGATTGTGTAACTGTGACAATGAAGACAACCCTGGAGCATAACAATTGCTGGAATGTACAGACCAAAGTAAAATGCTGATGACCGAGAGAAATCCATACATTTCTTGCATAAAACACGAGGGAAGAAAAATAGTAACGGAGGACTTAAATTTACCAGAAACATAATGGATAACATTGATTCAACAACATTAGTAAGGAAATCATTTACAATGTATGCTCAGGAACAATTCCTTCAGACTGTAAAAAAAGCCTACCTGGGAACGGGATATAGTAGACTTTATTTGTGTTGTTAAAGAAATTGCTGTTACTTAATGCCAAATTTTACCACCGTTGATACGAAGTGATCATGGGGTTACAAAGGTTAATTTATTGATAACTAATTCTTCCAAACAAATCTAAATCTATTCACAGAAGATTAAATAACAGAATAGTTTTATATAATGACTATTGTGCTCCCTTATAATTGGAGTGATATGTTCAGTGGAAAAAGTGCAGAAGGAATGCAGAAAGTTTTGAAACGGAAATTGTTTTTTTTCCCCTCAAACAATGTTTAACATCAGGATCTAGGGACACAACCACAGAAGGATCTATTTCCATAAGAACAAGTAAGGTGAGACAAAAAACATAAGGAATGCAAAGAGATGTCAAACTACAACTTTGAAAACGGAAATAAACAAGCTGGATAGACAAATTAAACATAGCGTGAGACAAGCTGAAGAAAAAATTGAACATTTATATAAAGATATTAAGTACAATAGGAAAACGTTTTATAGATACACATGTTGTGGTAGGTGTGAAGACATACAAATTGATAAACTGTGTATAGATTCTAAAATTTATTCTCAAACACAACAGATTATAGACATATTTACAAAATCTTATGCAAAGCAATTTGGCACCACAAAGCGGGTGATAAACTGTCCTAGTGACATCAAAGCAACTTCAGATACTGAAATCCCATTCGATTATACTGAAAAAGAACTATTCTACCTGGATCCAAACAAAGCACAGGGAGGAGATGGAATTCATAATAATGACCCGAGAACACTTCAGTGTCAGCAATTATATCTGTTATTTATTAGATCATATAAATATGGGGCAACTCCTCAAGATCAGAAACATACTTGTTAAATATGCCCTTAAGGCAAAAGGGAATAGGACAAACCCAGAATTATACTGGCCTACAAGTTTACTTTCATGTTGTGGAAAAATAAGAAGGGTATATTGGATAAACTGCCAATTGGAAAGGTTGGGAAGAATATTTACATAGCATAAAATTACCTGTTCATGCAAAATGAAAGATATTCTATTTGTACACAAAGGTCTTTCAAATGTTGTCATGTATACTGGGATTCTATATAAAAGTTGAACTTTTAAATCTAGTTATAACCAAACACTAAACACTGTGATCAGAAAGGGAGCAAAAATAGTTTTAAATAAAAGTACTGCTTTTTATTCTACACATCTAAAGATGCACAAGCTCTATTAGAGTCTGCGCTCCATATCCATAGGAATAATTACTATAAAAACACAATTACTTTCTTTACTACGTCTTAGCAATTAGTTTAATAGGTTCATACTATGCTATCTGCCCTAGAGCATTTATAAGCCTAGCCAGAGTGTGTTTGGCTTTCGCCACCCATTTTAAATTAATTTTGCTATGCCCTTTTTCGAGGTTAGTATACTGTGCCTCTGTCTGACAGTGACACAGAAGTGATACCCAGGGTAAACCTACGATCTCCCATCCACTCATCAAGATTCCTCTTGAAGAGAGTCAATGAGGGACTCTGCCTAACCTAAACTGGGATTTTATTCCAGAGTGAAGGGAGCCTCTGGGTTATGAATCTGTCCCTCCAGCATGTCCTATTTATTTCAGTGCTGAGGTTCAAGTCTCTCGAGCGCGTAGCTCGATGGGATTTGGATTTTCTGAGGTGCAGCATGTCCATTAATTCCGGGTTGGACATGGCTTTATACGGCAGGCACAGATTGCCTCTGAGCAGGCGGTATGCCACTGAGTAGAGCTGGAGTTTCTTTAACCAGGCAGCATATGGCATCTGTTTGAGCCCTTTGATCCTCTTGGTGAGGTACTTTTGGGGTATTTCCAGTTGCTGCAGGGGTCTGGTAAGGTACATCCCAAAAGGGGCATTGTACTCAATTATGGGCCTGATGAGGGATGAGTAAAGAGGCACGATGACCTCCCCTGATCTAGGTGTGAATCCCTTCATGATTAGGTGGGCTATATAAAATGTTTTTCTAACCACTTTTGCCATGTGGTTGTCAAATGAGAGATTGCTATCAACTTGGGTCCCCAGGTCCCCAATTACTACTTCTGTACTTAATGGATTACCACCTATGTGGTAATTTGTGGGCACTTTGTTTTTGCCAAAGGGGATAACTATACACTTTTTGGCGTTTAGCTTGAGGCCATGGCTCTGGCACCAGTTGTCTGTTTCTATGAGGCCCTTTTGGAGGATGCTTGTGTCGGCTGGAGAGTCGATTATGGCGCTCAGTTTGCAGTCATCTGCGAACTTGGTCAGCCACAGTCCTTCCATGTTGGCCTCTACCACCGAGAAATATATACCGAACAAGAGAGAGGTCCCAAGACTGAGCCTTGTGGAACGCCACTTGTAACTGGTTTGGAGTCTGACATGGCTCCAGCAATTCTAATAATGTGGGTTCTGTCCTTGAGCCAGTTTGCAACCCATCTAGTGACATAGAGGTTTATATTTAAGCTTGTGAGCTTATCTATAATGCCCGAGTTGGGTATTGTATCGAAGGCTTTTGCGAGGTCCAGGTAGGCTGTGTGGACCACCTTCCCCTCATCAACGGCATTGGTGACAGTTTCAAAGAAATCGACCAGGTTTAAGAGGCAGGATCTGCCCTTAAAGCCAAACTGGGTAGGATCCAGTGTCTGTAGGTCCCCAATATCTTTATTTATGAGGTCCATGATTATCCTTTCCATAGCTTAGTCAGGCTTATGGGGCGATAGTTTCCAGGATCCGTTGAGGGACCACTGTTGCTGTACGCCACTCTTTGGGTACATATCCTGTAGTACATATCCTGAAGTAAGGCTGAGATTGAACAGTAGTTTTATGTTTGGGTTTAGCTCTTCTTGGAGTTCATGTAGGACGCAGCCGGGGACACCGTCTGGTCCCATTGATGCTGTGTTTTTTGCTTTGGAGAGGGCGACTCTTACCTGAGCATCTGAGATGTCAGGGGGGCAGCACTCTGCTGGGATAGATATTTGCCCTTTTGGTGGGGAGGGGGGGTTTGCGCTGAACCTGTCATCTAGGATGTTGGCAATGTCTGTGGGTTTGGTGTATTTTTTGTCATTTTGGACTAATTCTGAGCATATCTGGGAATTCCCACCCAGGTTCCTAACATAACTAAAGAAAGCCTTGTGATTATCCTTAGTGTCCTGTGCAATTTTTCTCTCGAAGCTGGCCTTAGACGATTTTATGAGTGCCCGTAGTTTTTTGCTAATACTGATCAGAGATGCCTTCCCTTTTTGGGATTTTGCTCTATCATGTAGTAGCTTCCTCCTTCTATTGTATAGTTTGTTTATGGCTGGGGTCCACCAGACAGGACGTCTGCCTTTGGAGGATTGGGTCTTGGTTTTATTTGGGATTGCATGATCCATGCATTCCTGAAGGTGTTCATAGAATGCGTTTATAAAGGATACTGCGGTCTGGGCCGTATTTTCCACAGGCCCGGGGGCTTTGAAGGATTCCACCTCAGTTTTGAGGTGTGTGAAATTTGCTTTAGAGAAGTTTTTCACTGTGGTTTTCTGGGCAGGGGGTGGGGTTGGGATGTGAATATCCAGTGAGATTCGTTTATGGTCTGATCTTACCAGTGAGGGATACACTTCTGGTCTGGAGCATAGAGTCCCCATGTTGGTGATGATCAGGTCCAGTATGTTTTCCCCTCTTGTGGGAGTGGTAATAACTTGTTCCATAGCATTTGAGTTTATAAATTCTAGGAACCTTTGGGCTAGGGTGTTGGAGTTAGTGTAATGCTCCCAGTCTGTTTGGGTAGTTGAAGTCACCCAATATAATGGTGTTTGGAGAGACCTTCATATTTTCCAGTGTTCTCAGGAAGGCCGAGTGGGGTTCCTGGGTTTGGGAGGGTGGTCTGTAGCAGGCTATAAACTGGAAGGCAGTTTTACCCACTGTTAGTTGCACATGGATAGTCTCTGATGCTTCGTGCTGTGCCACCAACCTGGAGGTGTGGGTATCTTTGACTAATATTGATACTCCCCCTCCTTTTGTGGTTCGGTCCAGGTTTGGGGGCCGAAAAGCATGGTATGAGGTATAACCTGGTAGTGCTGGGGTGCTCTCGGGAGCCTTGAACCAGGTTTCTGTTACTGCACAGATATCGATGTTCTCCATGTTAAGGAGAGTTTCGAGTGCGTGCATCTTAAGGTTTAGACTTCTGGCGTGGAGTAGCATTACTCTTAGTTTCTTATCCCTTGTGATACCTATGGAGGTGGGTTTGTCTTTTGAGCCTTTCCTAAAAAAGGCACTATGGGGGTAGCAAGAGCCTTTGCCAATATCCGAAAGCCCAGGGGTGACAGGTGCAAGCCGTCCCTAGCGAAGCATCGTGGCTTGTCGAGCATGTCATCCCAGGCTGACAGGCATTGGATCCCCTTTGAATGACACCAATACTTAAGCCAATTGTTGAAATTGATCATCTTGTCTTCATATTGTGGCATCATTCTTGGTCAGGGTAAGATGCTACTCAAGGTCAGGGTCATACCGGCCTGGGCTACATGCTCAGAGAGCTCCTTTATGTCTCTTTTCATGTAGTCCAGGGAGGTACGTCTCAGGTCATTCACACCAGCATGGACAATGACAATGACCGAGTCATATTTGTACTTGCCTTGGAGTGACCCGAGTGCTTGTGTTATGTGGCGGATCCTAGCACCAGACAGGCAGCTCACCGTGACCTTCTTGTTCAGCCTGGTGAGCGGGACGTCAGTGTGCCTGACGACAGAGTCACCTATTACAAGTGTATCAGGTGTGTTGTTTAGCCTTAAGGGCTTTGACTGTTCAGCACACTGGCTTTGTGAGCTATGTGTTGCACATGTTTTGTTTTGGGGTAGCGGTTGCTTGGGTGTCTGCTTTGGAGGTCTCTGCTGTTTAGGCAGATTTTTATTTAGAGCCTCCGAGTATGTTTTTGTGTGTTTATGTGTTTGGTTTGCTGTCGTGGTAGGTCTATGTGAGACTGGAATTGTAGTGAGTGTGGTTTCCTTCTCCTCCTTACTGGTTACGCCAGTACTGAGTTGAGAGAGCTTAGCCTCCAGTTTGGCTATATGGTTGCATCTCTCATATGTGTTGGAATTTGTTGGGAGGAGAGGGTTGTCTGTGTACATGAGGCAGTTGTAACATTGCCTCAAGATTTCCAGATTCACCAGTTGGACCGGAGAGGAGATTGACAACTGACCTTTTGACATGCTAGTATAGTATTGGGGATTCCTTTATAATTGAAAAAAGGGCCAATGGGGAACAAGTTACTCAAGGGGAGTTTGTGAGGGTGTAGTGCTTTTAATTTTTTTAGAGCTGACTTGTATAATTGCTTTAGTGAGCAAGTGCCAGGTAACTTAAATGCAATGTGTTACAGGTAACAAATGCAAAAACGACAAACAGTAACTTTCTTTCAAGTGAAACAAGGAAATAAGTACAGTAAGCAATGCAGATATCACTAGGGATCCACAGAAGCGCTGAAAAGCCACGTTTTAGGTGGAATTAGCGTTTCAGGGAAATAACAAGCAAACAAACAAGCATACAAACAAAGCTAGATTCAGCAGGCCTGGATCTAGTCTATGCTACAGCAAACAAGGTATACCAATTTCAGTAAGAAACAGTTCAAATATGCAGGCACTATAAGCCTTTAACCAGAAATTCCCAGCTCAGAAGGGCAGAGTCCAGCCTCTCCTCCCACAAGAGTGCAGACCACGAACCTTCTTACATGTAAAATAACTGGCCTGAAGCCCAAGTGCTTAAACCAAAACTAATACACTTTTAGAATAACAGACACTGAGCCCTCAATCAGCAGTTCACAACTTAGAAGGATGTAAGCTACCTGTCCTGTCACCACAGTGCAGGCCACAAACCTTCCTAATGTAAAACAACTGGTCTGAAGCCCAAGTGCTTAATCCAAAGACTTAGAATGATAGCTACACTTTAATCAAGTTCCTACCAAGCAGTAATAAATACAACTGAATACTTTAAAAAATGCCTGGATTAGTGCTCAAGTTATACAAACAAAGCTAGATTCAGCAGGCCTGGATCTAGTCTATGCTACAGCAAACAAGGTGTACCAATTTCAGTAAGAAGCAGTTCAAATATGCAGGCACTATAAGCCTTTAACCAGAAATTCCCAGCTCAGAAGGGCAGAGTCCAGCCTCTCCTCCCACAAGAGTGCAGACCACAAACCCTCTTAATGTAAAATAACTGGTCTGAAGCTCAAGTGCTTAAACTAAAAGGCTTAGAATGAGTTACACCAAGCAGTAATAAATACAATTGAGTACTTTTAAGATGACGCAAAAGCAAAATAAAGTAGGAAGAAACACAAATACAGTAAAAGGAGATAAAATTTTTTTTTTTTTTTGAGTGAGCAAATGAGATGGCCCCAGGAGTTACAGGACAGAAACAAGTGCAAATGCAGGCCTTCAAATCAGAAAGTTGAGAGAGATGGAAGACAGCCCAAACGGCCAATAACTACAAATTCTGGGCCAGAACCACTTCTGATGTGGTAGACAGGTTACCTAATGCTTACCACTCCCACTGATAAGCTAGGAGGCTTCCCTCCAACACAGAAAGGCTTGGGGGGCTCAGAGGCTTACAGTCCTGGATACAGCAAATCTGTATCTGGAACACTAATTACAGGAAAGGTAGGAAACAGGCTTACAATTTTTTTTTTTTCAGAAAAGTAGCAAAAACAATTCACATGCAGTGCAAGCTGGCACACGTGAGTATGTAGCAATATTAGTCCACACACAGTTTGAAAAAATGTAATTAAATTAAAAAAAAGGACTAAAAGCAAGTGCAGAAAGGGTTTATTAGGTAGAACGTGGTAAAGAGATGGGAGTGTCCTAGATCAAATCTACAGTGGGGCGGGCACTCCAAAAGCCACCAAATTTAAACTACAACCAAGAACAGGGAGGAGGGGGTGGGGAAGACGGTTTCAACAGAGATGCGAGGAATCACAGTGCAAATTATAAAACCAAAAAATATATACTGATCTCTGTATATTTGCAGAACAGTAAGACAACAGATATCTAAGCAACAATTTAGCTCTATAAAATACAGAATAATACAGAAAAATATACTCAGCTCTATATATTTGCAGATAGTCTTGTAAGGCTGTCTCTCAGCACAAAGGTTCCAATAATATGTTGTAAAAGCAGTTATTTTAATATTCCTGCTTAGACATGCATCTTCATACCCTTCCAAAGTCTTTGTAATAATTTCCAAATGATCTTTTGCTACTTCTGCAGCTTATCCTGGCATCCAGTAAAAATTTGGTAATGTATACAACTTATTATTATACTGGATAATCACAACCCAGCCACTGGGGATGCACAATCCAGTGCATTTCTTTGTGCCGGTCCCAAGCCCGGATAAATGGCAAGGGTTACGTCAGGAAGGGCATCCAGTGTAAAACTTTGCCAAATCATTCATGCAGACAGCAGTAAATATTTACATACCAGATCAGTTGAGGCCCAGGTTAACAACAACTGCCACCAGTACTGTTATTCAACAGGGTGCTGGTGGAAATTGGGCTACTGTTGGCCAAAGGAGGAGAAGAGGTGGAAGGCATGGCCGAAGGCTGGAAGAGAAAAGAAAGGCTAGGACTGTGGTAGTGAGGGTCGGAATTTTGAATGCTGGCAGTACGACTGGTATAGGGAGAGAGATAACCAATATGATGGACAGAAGGAAGGTTGGTATATTGTGTGTGCAAGAGACCAGATGGAAGGGGAGTAAGGCTAGGTGCATCGGAGGTGGGTTCAAATTGTTTTATCATGGTGTGGATGGGAAGAGAAATGGCGTAGGAGTTATCCTGAAGGAACAGTATGCTAAGAGCGTTTTGGAGGGGAAAAGAGTGTCAGATAGAACGACGTTTATGAAGCTGGAAATTGATGGTGTAATGATGAATGTTGTTAGTGCATATGCTCCACACGTTGGGTGTGCAATGGGCGAGAAAAAAAAATTTTGTAGTGAGTTGGATGAAGTGATGACTGTACCCAAGGCTGAGAGAGTGGTGATTGGAGCAGATTTCAATGGGCATGTTGGTGAAGGGAACAGAGGGGATGAGGAAGTGATGGGTAGGTATGGTGTTAAGTAAAGGAATGCAGAAGGTCAGACGGTAGTAGATTTTGGGAAAAGAATGGACATGGCTGTGGTGAATACGTATTTTAACAAGAAGGAGGAGCATAGGGTGACATACAAGAGTGGAGCAAGATGCACACAGGTGGATTACATCTTATGTAGGAGGGCCAGTTTAAAGGAGATTGGAGACTGTAAAGTGGTGACCGGGGAAAGTGTTGTTAGGCAGCATAGGACGGTGGTTTGTAGGATGGTGTTGGTGAGCAAGAAGAGGAGGAGGAGGAGTGTAAGGGCAGCACTAAGGATCAAATGGTGGAAATTAAAAAACGGTAATTGTGAGGTGGAGTTCAGGGAAGAGTTAAGACAGGCACTGGGTGGCAGTGAAGAGTTACCAAACAGCTGGATAACTACAGCAGAGCTAGTAAGGGAGACTGCTAGAAAGGTGCTTGGTATGACATTTGGACAGAGGAAGGACGACAAGGAGACATGGTGGTGGAATGAGGAAGTACAGGAGAGTATACAGAGAAAGAGGTTGGCAAAGAAGAAGTGGGACTGTCAGACAGATGAAGAAAGTAGACAGGAGTATAAGGAGATCAGCTGCATGGCAAAGAGAGAGGTGTCGAAGGCTATGGATAATGCATATGAAGAGTTGTATGAAAGGTTGGACAATAAGGAGGGAGAAAAGGACCTGTACCGATTGGCTAGACAGAGGGACCGAGCTAGGAAAGATATGCAGCAGGTAAAGGTGATAAAGGATAATGAGGGAAACATATTCACAAGCGAGGAGAGTGTGTTGAGCAGATGGAAAGAGTACTTTGAGTGGTTGATGAATGAAGAGAATGAGAGGGGGAGAAGGTTGGATGATGTGGGGGGTAGTGGATCATGAAGTGCAATGGATTAGCAAGGAGGAAGTAAGGATAGCTATGAAGAGGATGAAGAATGGAAAGGCTGTTGGTCTAGATGACATACCTGTGGAAGCATGGAGGTGTTTAGCTGAAATGGCAGTGGAGTTTCTAACCAGGATTGTTTAATGAAGTCTTGGAAAGTGAGAGGATGCCTGAGAAATGGAGAAAAAGTGCTTTGGTATGAATTTTTAAGAATAAGGGTGATGTGCAGAGCTGTAGTAACTACAGAAGGATTAAATTGATCAGTCACAGCATGAAGTTATGTGAAAGAGTAGTGGAAGCTAGGTTAAGAAGGGACGTGATGATTAGTGATCAGCAGTATGGTTTCATACCGGAAAGAGCACTACAGATGCGATGTTTGTTCTGACAATGTTGCTGGAGAAGTACAGAGAAGATCAGAAGGAGTTGCATTGTGTTTTTGTAGACTTAGAGAAAGCATATGACAGGGTGCCTAGAGAGGAGTTGTGGTATTGTAGGAGGAAGTCGGGAGTGTCAGAGAAGTATGCAAGAGTGGTACAGGATATGTACACAGGTAGGGTGACAGCGGTGAGTTCTGCAATGGGAGTGATGGATGCATTTAAGGTGGAGGTGGGATTACATCAAGGATCTGCTATGAACCCTTACTTATTTGCAATGGTGATAGACAGACGAGATCAGACAGGAGTCCCCATGGACTATGACGTTTGCAGATGACATTGTGATCTGTATTGAGAGTAGGGAACATATGGAGGAGACCCAGGAGAGATGGAGATATGTTTTAGAGAGAAGAGAAATGTAGGTCAGCAGGACTAAGACAGAATATATGTGCGTGAATGAGAGGAAGGCTAGACGAATTGTGAGGATGCAAGGAGTAGAGATGGTGAAGGTGGATGAGTTTAAATACTTGGGATCACTAGTTCAGAGTAATGGTGAGTGTGGAACAGAAGTGAAGAAGAGAGTACAGGTAGGATGGATTGGGTGTGTCGGGAGTGATTTGTGACAAACTAGTACCAGTAAGAGTGAAAGGAAAGGGCTACAAGAGGGTAGTGAGACCAGCTATGTTATATGGGCTGGAGACAGTGGCACTGACAAAAAGGCAGGAGTTAGAGCTGGATGTGGCAGATTTAAAGATGTTAAGATTTGCACTGGGTGTGACGAGGGTGGACAGGATTAGGAATAAAGTATATTAGAGGGCCAGCCCAGGTTGGAAGGTTTGGAGACAAAGCCAGAGAGGCAAGATTACGTTGGTTTGGACATGCGCTGAGGAGGGATGCTGAGTATATTGGGAAAAAATGCTAAGGATGAAGCTACCAGGTAACAGGAAAAGAGGAAGGCCTAAGATGAGGTTTATGGATGTGGTGAGGGAGGACATGCAGGTGGTTGGTGTGACACAGCAAGATGCAGAGGACAGGAAGAAATGGAAACAGATGATCCACTGTGGCAACCCCTAATGGAAACAACCAAAAGAAGATGATGATGATTATACTGGATAATCATAAAAGATTACATCCCCATACAATCATTTAATTTGTACATAGTCTGGAGAATAAAGATGTCTTCCATAATATGGAGTGCCTAAGTCTTCTTTTTCAAGGCAAGATGATGGGATATCATAACCTGAATTGTTAAAAAAATCAGTATCTTCCTCATCAAATGTGTTTCCTGCAGAAATATAATATCCCCTTTCTTTAGTTTTACAACATTTCATTAATGTTGTTCTTTTTTACCACTGTTTAATCCATTAATATTAATGGAAAATACCTCAATAATTCCATATTTTTGCTTATTTTGGAAAATGTTGACTGAGAAATACTGAAGACTGCATTTTGACTGCATTTTCATGTCAAATAACTGTTGCTCAAGATAATATGTTCTGCATTGAAATTTGCTTATACTAAACAACAATTACAAAGATAAATTCTTTCCACAAACTATTACGCCCAACCTATATAAAACAAACACCAATATACACTAGGACTTCACCTCATCTTATCTATAACTCTACCACCTATGGACACTACCATTCCCAATTTGTTCACATAAGTAGACAAACTGCCCAACTTAAAAATAATCTTTATTAGAGCCTAGGTAACTCACAGAATAGCCACTGTAACATACATATAACTATACAAATCATTTCTACCACCTCATGAAACTCAGGAATCACTTACCATCACTTTTCTATAAGACCACATGCTATTAAGTTTTGCTTATAATCTTCCGTGCTATAATTCTGAATTTTTCCTCAAACATTTATATGTTCATTTTCAGTAACTTAGTTTCTAGCCCTGTTTATTCGACATAGAAGTTTAACAGGGCGACTAGTGTGTCAGAAGACTGAATGCAGCCCTACACACCATTGCTCTGATTTACCAGAAGTCTGGGAAGCACAGGAAAAGGGGAAAGGAACAAAGTTGGCCGTTCAGCTACATGGCTGCAAGAAAGTCACTTGAGGTCCTATCCTTGGATGGGATGATGCAAACTTTGTTCTCATTTTCTGCACAGGGTAGCAGTGTAAAAAATGTCCACTACTGGGACTCCTCGGCTATGGAAAGACACTCTCAAATTCAGAAACCATTCATGCGTTATTTGACATCTGCAAATTAGCCAGCCTTTTAGGCAATACAATTTGCCACAGAGAGAACACATTACTGATCACTCACTCTCAAACCCTCATGACCTCCATGTAAAGTTGGTAGAAGCATGTACTTCCTATCTTGGTGATATAGCTCACTAATGCCAAAACTCTTTCTGCAGAGCCATCAGGCTTTTTTTTATATATATATATATATATATATATATATATATATATATATATATATATATATATATATATATATATATATATACACAGGAGATCATCCTTCTCCTTCCAAAACTATAAGTATTTTCGATTTCTATAGAATCAGAATGGTACAAAACTCGCCCTTTGTCATCCTAAGGAAGAAATGGGCCCCAGCCTGAAGAGATGTGTCCATGGTACTCCAAGCTACTTCTATGGACAAAATGCACATCTCTTAGGAGGAGATACTACAGCCGAGTTCCTGAAATTATACAGACAATATGATCCGAGCCGCAAGGACTGAAGTCTTGAACCCAATGTACTTTGAAAGCATTGCAAAACACTTATTTGTAATGTTGCAAAGTTGACCACTGGAATGGCTGCTAACAAAGCCTACCAAAATGGAAAAAAATAGCTAATTTGAGGCTGGCTGCAGAAACAAGGCCAAAGCTTCTTGGAATTATAGAAATGAAGTAGGGGAAAAGTGGGAAGGTTTTTAGTACAGTCATGTACAAATGGGAGCAGAAGAAAACAATGACCATGCTGGGAGAGAGGACAGCAACTTTACTATGATGTCAACTGTCCAGAGTGGTGAAGATGCAATTCACTTGGCCTTGAAAAGATGATATCAGTTCAGAGACATGAAAACCACACACAGACATCCAGTCAAGGGAATACTAACAAGTGAGCAAGTCCAATGCATTTCACAAAATGCTGGAAGTTGTAGAGAAGAAAAATGATTTGGTCCTGGACAGATCTTGACTTAAGTTTAGACGGCTACTTTTTAAACAGGCAGATGACCTTTAAATGAGTAGGTACCACTGGTGCGCCACCGTGTAAAACTCAATGCCAAAAAATACATAACAGTATCCTTTGTGAAGACTGCTACCACTGGAAACTACCACATTGATAATACACCCCCAAAAGAGTAGACCTAGCAGTCAAGGATTTGGGAAAGCATGTAGGCAGTGACTTGGTTTTGACAACCATGTGTCTATGGTAATAAGGAAATCATTCTATTTTGTGCAACTTTTAAACAAGGATATGTCATCCAAGTCCAAAGAGGTCACTACTTGACTGTATTCAGCCATCAGACCAATCAGAGTAAAATGCCCCCTTCAGTATATATATCTGAACAGGTAATGCAACAACTGGGGCAGCCACATAAGTTTTTCACAAAAGAATACACGGCATAAACAACATGTCCTACATGGACTGCTTCAAAGCTCTGTCACTGTACTGTCTCCTACAGATTGCTAAGGGGTGCTCACAAAGCATCCTCTGACCCTGCTCTGATAGACCTACTGCACATCTACAAAACATATTTCATCAGAATTACCTTATCTAGGAACCTAAACTTCTTTTCAATATACATAGGGCATGTTGAAGGGACAGGTGTGTGTCTCAGAGACTACACCTTCTGTGGAAGAGGCTTCCAATCCATGTGAAGCAGGGTTCTTCCGTAAACCAGCTGACGTATAACTTGTACCAATGAATGGGGAAACTGGAAATTTACTCCTGGTTTGGCACCTAGGTCTCTGTTAGAGGCAGTCTGTAAATGCTTGACCTCCCATGGCCAAGTCTACATATATACCTTAAAACAACCCTAAAGGGTCAAAACAAAACATGTGCAACCTCATGTGACTACGTTCTTTGTCAAAAGATTTGCCATACTGGAATTACACACAGGCTCATGGAGGAACATCTTTCACAACCACCTACATATGTTAGGAGTAATCAGGTTAGCAGCCAGAACTGCTCAACAGACACCAGTAAAGATATTTTAATCCTTCTTGCTACGGACAATAACATCTGAATTTGTTCCAACAATTGAGGCAGAGTCATAGCTGGCTCATCTAGTGCCAGAGCCATTCTCTGATCCAACGCTCCTCAATATCACTGAGGAGCAGAAGAGGTCTGGAATTTGGTGGCTGGTGCTCCTGAAACGCAGAAGCCAAGCAGCCAACCAGGTCCTGTTTCTGTGTCCCACCATAGCCCGTCCTAAGCCAAGGAGCAATAACAAGGTGCGTGGTCTGGTTTAGTAGTGCTCCAAAGATGCAGGAGCCATTCAGGTCTCACTTCTGTATCCCGTCCCACCTTCCTCAGCTGAGAAGAAAAAAAGTCTTTTCTTTCAGTTTATGCAAACAGAACATGGAGCTCTAAACAGCACAGGATATTGTATTATATATAAAATACTGTGTCTACATACATAAAATGTTGATTTAAACCACAAACTGCTGCAGTTCAGACCTTTCATAGAGAACTGCAGTGCACAGTTTTGACCACAAATACCAGCACTGGCATTTAAAATCCAGTACGGGCTGAACAGTGATCGTGATCGACTGATCATGCCCACTAACACTTTGCTCCCAGGGCAGCTGCCCCCGTTGCCCCACCCAAGCTATGCTACTGAATTGAGGCTATCCATCACGGTGGTGATACTCAACAACACCAACAATAGCTTGGTCCAGCAGGACCTCATGAAGTGCTGGTGAAAGGTCCTGCAGGTCCAAGAAATCCAATGGATCCTTCAGAACATACTAGGTGACCTACGGGTGGAAAACAAAATAAAGTAAAAACACTCACCCTTTACAGCACCAAGCACAAACAGTGAAAAATCCTAAAAATGTGACACTGAACACAATATGTAGCAAAGACTATTACTCCTAGAAACAGGTTTTCAATGCATGTTTCTTCGGTGCGTTAACAACTGACGAAGCATTACTGAAGACATGTTTCTGTAGCTAATAACGTTTTTGCTGCATACTGTGTTCAGAGCCACATTTTTTTTTTTGAGAATAAAATCTCCCATACCAATGAAAATGGTTTGACTCTTCTCTTAATTTATCTTTTAAGCAATCATCAACTTCATATTCAAACAATAATGGTCCCTTTATAAAGGGCATATTTTAAAACACTATGAATGTTTCTTGCAAATGGTGTCATATACAATTAGGACTGGTGAAGAACTGAAATGTTCACTCCTGCTGAACTGCTCACTCAGTTGATTGTATGAAAGCACACCACACCATGTGCAAGCAGAACGTAGACACAATGACTAACTAAGCCTTGAGATAGCCCCTGATCACCCCATGAGTAGAGTCTTAATACTTGAGCAACCGGTCAAGAAGGCTGCCACACAGAACATTATGCAAAACTGGAAAATCACTGCACTTTTGGCCAGGATGGACAATGTTAAAAATCTTCTTTTCAGGTGATCTCTCTAATTTAGAGGATGAACTGTTTGTTCTTTAAGTGTGCCAGAGGTGAAACAGGTAGCAAAATTCACTTTTTGTGCTGGGTCACCAGCGGGCTGTAGGTTCTGTTCCCACTCCAGGTGATCTGATTGCAGACACTGCAGTGCAGCATGGGGGGGGGGGGTGCACTCAAATGTGTCATCCTTTGCAGAGTCCCATCTACCCAAGCTGGTGGTAGCTCAGGTGGATGTAAAGGATTTCATGGCATCTATTGAAAAGTGTAGGGGTCCTTTAACACATGAAAACATTTACATATTTATACACTTTACATATTTATTGGCACATATATGCACACATTTCTACTTCTTACTATTTTTCATTTTTCTTATGACATACTCATTGTTATTCTTCCATAATTGACCCCAACTCTTCCTCCACATCCAGAATGTGATTTTTCAAAATATATCTTCCAAAATCCATTTAGGGGAAGGTCCCCAAAGCAGTGTCCACATTTCCTTAGTAGTACAAATATATTTGGTCTCTCATGAAAAAGAGAAAGGCCACTAGCCTAGTAGGACTAACCTCACCCACAAAGAATAAAGTAAACTAGAATAAAATAAACGGAAATAAAAAAATAAAGGTAAAAACTCTGCTTCAGCACAGATGCAGATATCGGATTTGGATAAGCGTTTTGTTTCATTTTTTTTGCCATATTTGGTATTAAAAATGTATCTTAATTGGCAGTAAATGATGGGGGGGGGGTCAGATACATATGCTTAATATAAGACTGAAATCTGCTAAACAGGTAAAAACAGCATAATTAAACAGCAAATGTATAAGAGCCCCGTTTCATAAACTTCTATTTCCAAAGTAATGTCCCATACAAATCATGTCCCATACCATATTCCAGAACAAGCTTTTATGAAAAATGCTACTTATTTTTATTACCTTCCCCCTAAATTACCAGTCTGCATTGTCTGTATAAAAATAATTACATCTGCATTCAGCCAAATGTACACACACACACACACACACACAGCATCTGTGGGGCATAGATAAAATATATGCATGCATATACATACGTGCACATATGCATTTTTTACTGTTTTTATAGGTGACAAGACACTTTATACTACATGATGATTGTGAGACTAGATAAAAAAAGGCTTGATGGAATATTTAGAATCACTTTTATATGGTAACTAATACTGAATGGTATAATTCTTCTGTACCCTTTTTATACTGTGGAGGTTTCTCCCAGTGTCCCAACTAAAATAGGCTGAGACAGCTACTTTCTATGCACATCAAGATTATTTATGAAGGAATTTAATGGCAGACTCCTGAGTGCAAGGAAAAGCTTACTCTATTACCTTGGAAAGTACTGTGTACTCTAAATCATATACTTATAATTAGCTTCCCCAATCTGGTATTAACTCCACCAGTGGAGTATTCCTGACATAGACTTTCAAAAAAGACCCACATCAGACATGTACATGATCTCAGATCATGCACAAGTAGCATATGAAAAATTATTGAAGTGCTACGCTTTACCTGTCTAGCAGAAAAAAAAAAGCATACTTTAGAAAGTTCTTCCAAGTGACTTTTTCAAAGGCTACCAAATGCAGTACTGTATTCAATGCTGCATCAGATCAGTGAGGCATTATGTGATGCAATTATTTCCATGAAGTAACCAAGCATGCAGTTTATTACTAGATATGGGCTAAAAATGCTTTCCAAACTTTGGTAGATACTAAACAGTCAAAGTTCAAAATGTCGTTTAGTAATCCCTTGATCTTTAATTATGGCATCCATTTTTTTATGATCTGACCATTTATTTTGTTATAAATTTGTCATTTTTTGCCAAGTCTTGAGGTACTACATGTGAATAAACTCATGATCATTTCTACTCACCAAGTGTGTAGTTTTTGTAGACATTTTGGATGACTTGTTTACTGCAATAATTACACTACCCAGTTTGTTTATGGATAACCAGTTATGCAGACAATTGCAAATTGCCACTTTTATATCTGATGAGAATTTTTTGACACCAGTACAAAGTTCTGTGGGACAGCACTATTGATCCCTTTTGGGACCACAGGCTGGTGGCAACTCACGAAGCATCAGAGACCATTCAGGTGCAATTAACCATAGGCAAAACTGCTCTACAGTTTGTAGCATGTTACAGGCCACCCTCTCAAACTCAGGAACCCCACACAGCCTTCCTGAAGACACTGGAGAGTATAAATGTGTCTCCAAACACCATCATATTGGGTGACTTCAACTACCCAAACATAGACTGGGAACATTACTCAAGCCACAATACCCTAGCCCAAAGGTTCCTGGAGTTCATAAACTCAAATGCTATGGAACAACTTGTCACCATTCCCACAAGAGGTTAAAATATACTAGACCTGATCATCACAAACATGGGGACAAAATGCTCCACACCGGAAGTATATCCCTCATTGGTGAGATCAGACCATAAACTAATCTCACTGGAGATCCACATCCCGCCCCCACCCCCAACAAAAAAGACCACAGTGAAGAACTTCTCAAAAGCCAACTTCACACTTCTTAAGACTGGTGTGGTATCCTTCAAGGCCCCTGAGCCATTGAAAACCACAACCCACGCTGCTGAATCCCTTACAAATGCTTTCTACGAGCACCTCCAGGATTGCATGGATCAAGCAATTCCAAATAAAATCAAGACCCTTTCCACCAAAGGCAAGCGCCCGATCTGGTGGACCCCAGCCATAAACAAACTTTACAACAAGAGGAGAAAGCTACTACAAGATAGAGCAAAATCCCTAAAAGGGAAGACATCTCTGATCAATACTAGTAAAAAACTACGATCACTCATAAAATCATCCAAGGCCAACTTTGAGAGAAAAATCACCAAGGACTCAAAAGACAATCATAAGGCTTTCTTTAGCTATGTTAGAAATCTGGGTGGAAACTCCCAGATATGCTCAGAATTAGTCCAAAATGATACAAAAATCACTGAACCCACAGACATAGCAAACATACTGGCAGACAGGTTCAGTGAAAATCCCCCCCCCCCCAAAGGAGAAATATCTACCCAGCAGAGTGTAGCCTCCTAATCATCTCAAATGCCCAGGTGAGATCTGCTCTCTCTAAAGCTAAAAACACAGCATCAATGGGACCAGATGGTGTCCCCGGCTGTGTGCTACACGAAATCAATGAGGAACTAAACCCACACATAAGGCTGCTGTTTAATCTTAGCCTTACCACAGGATACGTACCAAAGAGTGGCGTACGGCAACTGTGGTCCCACTCCACAAAGGCGGTGCTTCTACGGACCCTGGTAATTACTGCCCCATAAGCTTAACAAGCCTGGTCTGCAAAGCTATGGAGAGGATCATAATGGAACTCATAAATAAAGACATAGGGGACCTACAGACATTGGATCCTACCCAATTCGGCTTTGTCAAGGGCAGATCATGCCTCTTGAACTTGGTCGACTTTTTTGAAACAGTCACCAAGGCCTTTGATGACGGTAAGGCAGTTCACACAGCCTACCTTGACCTTGCAAAAGCTTTCGACACAATACCCCACTCGGGTATCATAGAAAAGCTCACCAGCTTAAATGTAAACCCATATGTCACAAGATGGGTTGCAAACTGGCTCAAGGACAGAACCCACAGGGTTAGAGTTGCTGGTGCCATGTCAGACTCCAAGCCGGTCACAAGCGGTGTCCCACAGGGCTCTGTCCTGGGCCCCCTCTTGTTCGTCATCTACTTTTCAGAAGTGCAGGCAAACATAGGAGGATTGTGGCTGACAAAGTTTGCAGATGACTGCAAACTGGGCGCCATAGTTGAAAATCCATCAGACACAGATATCCTTCGGAGAGGTCTCATAGAAACGGATAACTGGTGCCAGAACCATGGCCTTAAGCTAAACGCCAAAAAATGTATAGTCATACCCTTTGGTAAAAACAAGGTAACCCCAAGTTACCACATAGGTGGCAATCCATTAAGCACAGAAGAGGTTATCAGGGACCTGGGGACCCAAGTTGACAGTAACCTTTCTTTTGACACTCACATTGCCAAAGTGGTTAGGAGGACCTTCTACATTGCCCACCTGATTATGAAGGGATTCACATCCAGATCAAGGGAGGTCATTGTTCCCCTGTACTCTTCATTTATCAGACCAATGATGGAGTACAATGCCCCATTCGGAATGTATCTTACCTGACACCTGCAGCAATTGGAAAGACCCCAAAAGTTCCTCACCAAAAGGATAAAGAGGCTCAAAAATATGTCATATGCTGCCCGACTGAAGAAACTCCAGCTCTATTCAGTCGCATACCGTCTGCTCAGAGGTGACCTGTGCCTGACATACAAGGCCATGTCCAACCCGGAATTAATGGACGTGCTCCACCTCAAAAAATCCAAATCCACCAGAGCCACAAGAGCAAGAGACTTAAACCTCAACAAGGATATAAATAGGACATGCTGGAGGGACAGATTCATCACCCAGAGACTCCCTATGCTGTGGAACAGAATCCCGGTCCATGTGAGACAGAGCACCTCGCTGGCTCTGTTCAAGAGGAATCTTGACCAGTGGATGGGAGATTGTAGGTTTACCCCGGGGATCATCTCTGTATCACTGCTGGACAGAGGCACGGCAAACTAATGGGTACAGTATTCTTCAACCTAAGGGGTGGTGATAGCCACACAACTCTGGCTAGGCTTATAAATGCCCTAGGGCAGATAGCCTAGTATGAACCTATGAACCTATGAATCCCCAACCTTGAGATGTTATGTTCTGATTCTTGATCAATGTTTTACCCCATGGAATGACATACAAATGGACAATTACTTCTACTAATTTGAAATAGATTCCCTTATGTGGAAAATTGTTGAATGCCTTCAGCATAGACAAGATAAGCAGTAAGCATGATCAGCCTTTCATAAAGTGCTTACGTTACCTTTACAAATAATGCCACAAGGCTGAAGCGGCAACAGCTCTCCAGTAATCAGTACCCTTCTGTAGCTGAAGAAAGTAAGTGCCTTGTATCATTCATTCATGCATTCATTATCCACACAAACAGCAAATATAGATCACAATCACCGGTCACTTGCATTGAAAATAGAGATGGAGTAAGATGTCTCGCAATTAGCCCAGAGGATTAAATCTATGATCTGTTAATGAGCTACTTCCTGTGGAACGGGGTTTGATCCCTCAGCCTTTGTTTGTCTGCTGTGCGACTTTGAGCAAGTCAATTAACCAAACAGGACTTTAGGGCCATTGTGAATTTGGGCTAGGATCCTTAACAGTCTCCTACACTGCATGCCTATTAAGAACCTATAAGGCATGTAAATAACAGAAACGTTAAGTAGAACAAAACAAATACAATAAACGTTATATGTTATAAATAGTTCAAACTAAATTGGACAGCAGTGTAAGCATTTCTTTTTAACACAGGTGTATATTGCACACACAAGCTTAGTTAACAATACAGTAATCAATAACAAGCTTTTATTTACATTATCACACTTCTACAGAGTGCTCATCCACCATGTATGCTCAATTGCACATACAGTGATCGGGCGAGAGGCTTCTGCGGTCAACTGCTAAGGAAAGGGAGATTCACAGATGAGAAAATAAGAGTGGGAAGAGGCTTCTGTGGTCAATTGCTAAGGAAAGGGAGATTCATTGATGGGAGAAGCATGTTGAGAGTTTTGCAGACAGCAGAGGCCATAATGTGCTTTAGGATAACATTTCTTAAGCAGCTACACATCATTATGGATAAGCTGTGTAATGACTCTGTGTGATTTTATACAAAATATTGGTCAGGCAGACAGACCTACAACAGTTTGTGTCTGGTGTGACCCCCGCCCAAGAATTATCATTACAGCCTATCATTATAGGTCAGTGATGCATCCTAATGCTAACATTTTATTTAGCAAGTCTAGTGTGGGTTTAGTCAGGTTTTTCTTGTTGCTGCTGTAAAGAAAACATCCATGTATGAAGGTTGGGCCCCAGACCAGTTTTAAATTCTACTTATGCCAGCAATTACCACATCTGTCATTATGTAAACAGATGCTTAACTTATTGCTAAAGCACTCAAACTTTTCTTGGTCATTGTGAAATTTACACAGAATTTTTCTATAAGCACATTTGTCTGCATCCTGTGGTGGGGTGAAGACTTCCTTGTTTAATGAGAACACGTTACATACACGTTATTCCTTTTGGTTTTATGATATAATTAAAGACTATATTATTACTTTCAAATTTTGATGAGAAGCTTGAGTTACTGTTAAATTTGGAAGTTTTAATAAATGAAAAATATAGTTTCTACACTTTATTTAAGCTACACATATGTTACTACTAGGAAAGTACTACCCCTTATTTGTGCTGTATATTAACTTTGCGATTTCACCCATTTTTTTTTTAAACTCCCCCTGTACATCTGCGCCTAACCAGTACATCCAAGGAAAGAAAACATAGTACTCTGAGTCTAAGGTTCCTTTTAAAGTTAAGATTGTATTTACTGGGGTCGATCATTTTATTCCTGGGTCTGAAGGCAGCCTGGGTGGTAAGGAGAAAAAGATGATCGCACTAGCAGCTTTATTTAAGCCTAGATTAAATGTATTAGAATTGTACAGGTTTTGAAATTGTGTTTGCATTTATTTCAGTTATTAATCAGCTTATCAAAGACATGGTTTATCCTGCTTGCTATAAAAATAAATGGGTAACATTTTATTTTTATCATAGTATCACAATAAAATACTGGGTCATCAACCCAAGGAAATTATGCCTAACCATGATTCCCAGTAAAATAGGATAGGTTATGGTTCCCAAAGTTTTTATGGAGGTGTATATACTTGAGCATGTGTAACTGAGCATTTACAAACTTTCTCTCTCTAATACAGACAGAGGTGCCAGATCAGGGGTACATTTATTATCCCCATCCACTGGATGAAGCTTTGCTTGAGTAACTGCAGGGATGAACTCTGCTTCATGTAGATGGGAAGCCTGTTCCAGAGAAGGGAGAGCATTATTTATGTAGCATGGAAAGTTTAGATCTCTGGATCAGGTGTTCCTGACTGTTTTACAGATGTGTGAGTTCCTTTACAAGGCATCCTCCGATCCAACTCTAGACCATGCGTAGGTCACCTCACAGCAACCTGTAGGAGACCAAATACAAGGACAAGGCGTTTTCCACATCATGTATTAGTTTTTGTGAGGAATCATTGAGGATGCTCCAGTTGTTGCATATGCCTTACCAGGTGCACACTGAACAGGGCATGTACCTGGCCAGGTGTACACTGAACAGGGATTATACTCAATGGTTGGTCTTATGAGAGCAGAGTAAATCAGAAGAATGACATGTATGGATCTGCATGCCATAACCCTGCTTATAACTTGTGCAATATAGAACGATTTCCTTGCCACAGCAGACATGTGATGGTCAAATGTCAAATAACTGTCCACATGCGTTCCAAAATTCCTGACTAAAGAATCTATTCTTAAGGGTGTACAGTCAATGCAGTAGTTTGCTGAGGTAGTTGTCTTTGTAAAAGACACTATGCTACACCTTTTTGGCATTGAGTTTTACACCATGACTCTGGCATCAGTTATTAGTCTGTGTCAGGCCTTCTTAGGGATGCATTTATCTTGGGGGGAGGGGATGACTGCATCCGATTTGCAATAATCGGGAAAACTGGTCAGCCAGAGGCCCCTGATATTGGCCCCAACCTCAAAGAAGCAGATGCCAAACAGCAGCAGCTCTAGGACTGAGCCTTGAGGCACCCCACTAGTAACCAGCCCTTTTGTGGAGGAAGACTCCTCTACTCAACTTCTTGGGTCCTGTCTGTAAGCCAGCTGGCTATCCACTAGGTAATGTAAGGGGGGGGGGGGTTACACCCATTTAGTGAGCTTTTCTACAATGCCTTGGTGCCAGATGCCTGCTCCAGGTCAAGGCAGGCACTATGCATCATTCTGCCTTCACCCATTGCTTTGCTGACCTTCTCAAAAAAGTCCTGCAGGTTGAGTAGGCAAGGCCTGCCCTTGCAGTGCTTGTAGGTTACACATGTCTTTCAGGATATCTGTGAATACTCTTTGATTAGCTCTGCATACCAGGCTAGTTAACCTATAGGTTAATAATTCCCTAGGTCCATGGATGGTCCACCCTTGTGCAGCAGGATAACTGCTGCAGTCTTCCATTCGTTTGGCATGAAGGCTGTGGTTAAACAGTGTTTCTGGAAGTCTTAAAAGATCATGTTTCATGCTATTAAGAAGGCATCCTGTGACAATACTGGGACCTGTCTATGCATTGCTCTTGCAGAGTGCCTCGAGCACCTGCTCTTTTTTGTTAGTTGAGGAGTTATGTATGTGGGTATTTCCTGAGGGGCATCAATTTGGTGGCCAGGAGGTTTGCTTCATCTTCCGCCTTTGTATAGGTGACACCATTTACAACTAATTTAGTACATTGCTGTATATTACCTTTGAGGTTATGGACATGACCGAAAAAAGCTTTGCGACTGTTCTTGACCTGGAAAGTTAAATTTACCTAAAATTTGACTTTGGATGAATTCATTTTCCCCAAGTTGCTAGTTTAGGTTGAGGAGGGATTTTTTTTCACCTTGCACCTACAAATTTTTGCCATAGATTTCGTCCTTTTGTTATACAACCTATTGATGTTGGGATTCCACCAAGGAAGCTTGTTTTTTTTTTTTTGAGCTGATCTTGTACTTAATCCGGGTAGGTACAGCTGTCTCTAATCAGCTGCTGATATGAATTTACAGGGTTTCTGTGAATGATTCATATCACAGCCTTGATTCCAATGGCATTATGTAAGTAAATTTCTCTCACGCACCATACCAGTTTAAGAATTAAGTGGCTGCCAGTAAACATAAGAATTTCTATATTGCCTCAGGATGCCCATATCCACCAAGCTTGGTACAAGAGACAGCAGGGAAGTGCAGGTCCATGACTATGAATCCTTCTTTCTTGTGCAACAAGGGAAGGTACAAGAGGGATTAACAGCTAGACAGCTTGGTAGCTGTAACTGTATTGAATACAACTGACTCTATTTAAGACTAAACTTGTTGGGAAGGGGGAAGAGCTCCTCAGTGCACAACTAATTGCTCTTTGTGTAACTAAGTACTGTGGAAATTTTCAGGGTAGTTCTGAATGGAAAATTTTAATTCTGTGTACCTGCAAATATACGGCCACTGCTAACTACCAATACATGAAGATTATATTAAACATGCTTGGTGTTACGAGTGAAACCATTTTTCTGTGGTGTTTGCCATGTTATAAAGTTAGGGCATCCTCAAGTGTTGCCACCTTTGTCCTTGGATATTTATTTAGCAGTGTACCTAAGTCACCTTTACGAAGAGTGATTTTTAGCTTACATCTTACCAGTACGTCTACTGAAGTTACTAATACTAGAAACCCATGACAGTATCCGAAGTAGACTTACCTGGGTCACTGAAGATAGGAACCCAGTCTGTCCTCATAAGCATGTCATTTAATACATCACAGTTTCCACTTATAACCTTATCAAAAGAGTCTGATTTATTTTCAGGCAAAATATGATGGTATCATCGGCTGTGTTAACCACACACTTTATAATCTTATGTGGAGAGCAATACAATAGCTAATAAGAAGTTTAGCCGGTTAATATTTTGATATAATGAAGTCTTTAGGAAAGATTTAATCTGATTGATTTTTACATCCCACAGTTTATTAGAAGGGGAAACAGGTCATGCATGGTGGATTCCTGTAACAATGTGTTCAGTATCTCTGATATTAATTACTATACGAGTAATTTATAGTCCTTGGCTGGTTTCTTGAAATCTAGAACTTAGTTCTTTTACTAAGATTGAGACAATGCTGCCCATCATATAAGATCTGCAACAATAAAAGATGCATACAATGAAATTTATGCCATGCAGTTTAGATCTTTAAACAAGGTTTCAGCAATGGTGTACATCAACATCCTCCAAGATGACAAAAGCTTCTAAATTACCCATTTTGTTATTAGGATGCCTAGTATCTAGCAAAGATGCTTTTACCTTTCTTTCTGTTGTTTTTTTTTTGGTCATGTGTCCTTTTAAGTACTGTCTTGGACTTTGAACAAGTCTAAAAAAATAAACTATGGGGATGCAAAATTTCCTCTTTAGCACTTGTACTCCCCAGGGAGAGTGGTGAACCCCAAGGGAGGAAATTATTCCAGATACCCGTACTTCCCACTCCAGACTGAAATTATTTAAAATCTCCTGTACGTGACACCACACTTAACTATTGACTGAATTCCACAATTATGTTAAGATATTTAGGTTCCTTATAAAATTTAAATATTTTGTTGTTTGAAAATCTCAGCATATTCTGTTGCATATCCAGGACGAAGGGTCTTACATTAACAGTCACTGTTCACTCCAACAGAAACAAAATTAGTCTTAATCATTTAACGTAGTTGAGGTGTCTCCAGTTTTGACCCCCGTCAGGCATGATACTGTCACAAGCTCCTTGCAAAGTCCAGTAAGGTCTGCTTGTACAGTAACACAAGGTATTTTGTCATCATGGACACTGGATTGTGACTATGTGTTTGGGTTACCGAGCCCCGTGGAAGGTGTGTGTATGATATTCAGGTTTTGTTGAGCTCATGTTAATACTAAAGTCCCTCAATGCTATTACCTCACTTGCTAGAAAGCCTGATAAATGCCTAGCAATTTCCCCAAAAATTTAGAGCTATTAACACTATGTTGCACACTTCCAGGTATCACAAATCTCACAAGCAGGGTTTCAAGCCTTCCACTGAAATGGTATCAAAAATCTGTTCAACATTTCACTCTATCATTATTTCTTTGAATAGCCAATATCCATATGCCTTGCCCTAGAAGGGTCAGTACTCCACTTGAACAAGATTTCCCCAGGACTACTGATAATCGCTTCCTCTTTTCTCTCAAATCTATCTTAAAACAAGTTCTTGAGGACATTGTCTTCCAAGGTGGCTTCCTTCTTGTCCAGTATCTAGATGATCTGTTTTCAAGCCACTTAATCCCAAGATAGAAAATTAACACTTTCAGTATATTCTTCTCTAATCCAAAAAGGGACAAGGTGTCCAAAACCTGAGCAGTGTTTGTCTTGAAAGCATTATTTAGAAAAGGATTCCTATGCAAGAAAGCTCCTTCTTGCTACCTCAAGAATTGAGGCGATCCTTAAAATTCCCAAACCAGTCACCATTCCTCAAATGAGAGCTTTCCTAGGTGTGACAGTATGTACTGGTATTGGTAAACAAACCAATGACTCTACTATTAAACTTCTCCCTCAAAGACATAGCTCACTATAATTTCCATAAACTTCACCCTCGGACCACAGAAGCTAAAAATCACTTTTACAACAAAGTATGCCTTGACTACTGCATCTGCATTTGGATTTCTAGGCAATATCAAATCATTAACTTCCCATGATTGCCCTAAGAGCTCTCGCTCGGTCACAAAGAGTTCAACATCACTCCATTTTTTATGTTTTTTTTCTCTCTTCATGCCTGCCAATCATAATGCCTTCCACCCACTTAGGACTACACACCTGCAGCAATTAGCTCCTAGTAGTCAGTTTTAAAGAGTTGTCACAACACATCAGAAATTACATCAGTAAAATGCATAAACTCATAAACTAATATATTAACTGCCACAACCATTTAAATTAAAGTACAAATTTACTTTACAAAACATATGAAGGTGTGTCCTTTAAGTAAATATGCAGACTGGAGAGAACTTGCAGAGGAAATTAAAAAACCTCACAGTAAGACGCTGACCGGTTCGATTCTCAGCTAGAGCGGCTTCTGCGTGGAGACATGCATGAATGGGCGTACCTTCGTTGAAGGTTGTGCGTTAGGGCTGGCAACTCAGCACATAAAAATCAACTGCCAATCATTAGCGGACCGGAGTTCCGCTGTGGCGACCCCTAACCAGGAAAGGCCGAAAGACACAACAACAACAGACAGATAATGTTCAAAAATGTTAAGTCTCTAACTGCTTTAATTAAAGAGATAAACTGCACCTTTTGTTTTTTGTTCAGATTCAAATTTTGTAAGAGGACTTCTCATTTCTACAGTTAGCATATCCCGTGGAAATTTAAGATTTAGCAAGCTAAATCCAAAATAAGTAAATAACTGTTAATCTAGCTCAGCACCTCCATGAAGCATTAACTTTGTAGGAAATCACTGGACTGAGCTTTGCAACACATCACACATTTTTATAAAGTAATAACTATTTTTCTTTTGAACTATAATATACTTCCAAGGTACCAAGTACAATTAGACAACATTTTAAACAATTTATTCTACTTATCACAATGTACTGCAAAGTAAGGAAAGAAAAATGTAACTTTTACCTTTAAAACAGTTATGCACATTTTAAACCAATGCAGCTTTATTTCTTTTTAACGTTACTATGATTTTCCTCCGACATCATCTTTCCTTAGACTCAAGTGAATTTTCTTCAGAAGCCTTCAAGACACAAAGCTTGAGGTAAAAGCTACTGTTCAGGTTACACTATGCCATTGTTTGTTTTGAAAGACCCACCAAATTTTTGGAGATGTGTAAAAATGGCTTTATCCTGACATCTTTTGGGCCTGGCAGATAACCTTTCCCTTTTGACTATTTACTTAGTCCTGATGTCAACATGTTACTTTACCAGTTGGGTACACCCTAGCTCTATTTTCAGCAAACACAACCTCTTGACACTGCTCACAAGCTCTACAGTACCTTTCTGCATCTTTTGTAGTGCCTGATCAGTACAACTTTTGTATAAAACTACGTACATTTTATTCTCATGTGGTCTGAAAAAAGAAAATTTTGGGCCATGGCTAGAACTGACTAACCAAAGACCCATGGGATGCCCAGTTACTACATCACTTTTTGTCCTTGCACTTTTAAGAGTCCAGATTTTGAACAGTACTATAAACAACCTTTTTCAGCATACATACTCCCTCTACAGTCTAAAAGCCCCTTTGGCTACCTTTCTTCAAGTTTTGCCAGGTAAGGTAAGGTCCAAGATATGTACATGTTTCAATGCTTTTTGTAATCCTTTACAATTTTTTTTAAATTTAGTCTAGTACCTTCCATCAAGCATATTTCAGGATTTACGCTTACTGCTGTCAATTAAGTATTTTCCTGAAGTAATTCCTTTGAGAGGGAATGTGGTACCTTTGGACAGCTGGGACCCCTGGATCTATCTTTTTGTTACTACCTAGGACTTTTTTTGGAGAGACTACACTGACGCCCTCCACTAGATGTATAGACAGTGGCTGTGTCTCATACACATTACCCTTACCATGTGACTGCCTCTTGGCTTGGCAGTATGTTCTCGCATGTACACAAGATACGGCGTTATCAAAGTTATTACGTATCAGAATAAAAGAAAATTAATGCCATCCACTCGTCTTCCTTCCACCTTCCTAGTCCAAATGAACCCGTGCCACTGGCACCTGAAAAAATTGTCCCTCTCATGGTGCTAACCTGAGCAGACTAGCCAGTTAAGTAAATCTAAACAGCCCCAGGCTTAACAGTTACAGTTGTTGTAGTTCCTTCTTACCACTAATTTCTCTACCCTTAACCAGAAGAGAGTGTGCAGACCCTTGTATTAATCTGCAGCAGCTGCAATGTCAAGAGAATTTACTACTAATCTGTTACTACCTTTACTACCTCTCTTACATGGCCTTTGTCCCTCAATCTACAGCTGTAAATATTTGGACAGTACATGCCCAGTCTTGTTACACTATAAATATTTTATACGGTTTAGTTAATTTCCCATGCATTCTCCTTCGGGGAAAAAAGTTAATATTCTAAGTTCACTGTAGCTTTTCTCACAGCATACAGTGGATATATAAAAAGTACACACACCCCTGTTAAAATGCCAGTTTTTTGTGATATAAAAAAAATGAGACCACAATAAATAATTTCAAAACTTTTTCCACCTTTAATATGACCTATAACCTGTACAATTCAATTGAAAAACAACTCTGTTAAGGGTAAAAATATAAAAAATAAAAACCGTACAATAAGCTGGTTGCATAAGTGTGCACACCCTTAAACTAATACTTTGTTGAAACACCTTTTGATTTAATTACAGCATTCTGTCTTCTTGGGTAAGAGTCTATCAGCATAGCACAGCTTGTCTTGGCAATATTTGCCCACTCTTCCTTGCAAAAGTGCTCCAAATCTGTCAGATTGCAAGGGCGTCTCTTGTGCACAGCCCTCTTCAGATCACCCTACAGATTTTCTATTGGATTTAGGTCTGGGCTCTGGCTGGGCCATTCCAAAACTTTAAATTTCTTCTGGTGAAGCCATTCTTTTGTTGATTTGGATGCATGCTTGGGGTCATTGTCTGGTCGAAAAGTGAAACTCCTCTTCAACTTCAGCTTTCTAGCAGACGCCCGAAGATTTTGGTCCAAAAATGAGTGGTATCTGGAACTGTTCATAATTCCCTCCACCTTGACTAAACCCACAGTTCCAGCTGAAGAAAAGCAACCCTAAAGCATGATAATGCCACCACCATGCTTCACCGTGGGGATGGTGTTCTTTTGGTGATGTGAAATGTTTTTACACCAAACGTACCTTTTGGAACTGTGGCCAAAAAGTTCAACCTTGATCTCATCAGACCATAACACATTTTCCTACATGCTTTTGGGAGATATGATGTATTGTTTTGCAAATTTTAGCTAGGCCTGGATGTTTTTCTGTGTAAGAAAAGTCTTCCATCTTGCAACCCTACCCCACAGTCCAGACATATGGGGACCACGTGAGATTGTTGTTACATGTAGTACACAACCAGTACTTGCCAGAAATTCCTGCAGCTCCTTCAGTGTTACTGTAGGTCTCTTGGCAGCCCCCCTGACCAGTTTTCATCTGTCTGTTCATCAATTCTGGAGGGACATTCAGTTCTCTGCAATGTCACTGTTGTCCCATATTTTCTCCACTTTTTAATGACTGTCTTCACTGTGTTCCATGATATATCCAAAGCTGAGGATATTTTTTTACCCTTCTCCTGACTGATACCTTTCAACAATGAGATCCCTTTGATCCTTTGTAAGCTCTCTGTGAACCATGGCTTCTGCTGTAGCAGGCAACTGAGTAAATGTCAGGAAAAATCCTACTAGGACAGCTGAATTTTATTTGGGGTTAATCAAAGTGTCTTTAATTGATGCAGGTGTGTACTCAAGAAGACTGAATGCTGTAATTAAATCAAAAGGTGCTTCAACAAAAGTATTCATTTAAGGGTGTGCACACTTATGCAACCAGTTTACTGTACGTTTTTTATTTTTTCCCCTAACAGATTTGTTTGTTTTTCAGTTAAATTGTACAGGTTATAGGTCACATTATAAAGGTGGGAAAAGTTTTGAAATGATTTATTGTGGTCTTATTTTTTTATATCACAAAAACCTGACATTTTAACAGGGGTGTGTACCATACCTCCCAACTGTACCCAATTACTTGGTTTTTACAGAGTTTTGGGGTTCAAATAATAGGGTGCCACGATTCCAGAGTGGCACCCCTTCATTTCTGAGTTTTTTGTTATTTTATTTTTCGCGCTTTGTGAGATGATGTTATCATGCATGCAATGACGTCAGCTTTGTCTGGGCTACCAGCCTGTCGAAATTGAGCTCAAGGAGCTCGCATTTCCGGCTGGTTCAAATGCTTTGCGAGCGGGAACGGCTTGGCTGGTCAATGCGAGTGGACCAACCAGCAGACTTAACACACAGAAAGGATTTTGGATTTTATTCATGAAGGGTGAGGAAACCTTTATTGCATTTCAAACAGAACGGTAAGGAAACCTTTAAAAAGATGGTGACATGAAATACAATAGTCGCCTTTAAGAGATACTGCACACAAGAAATACTTCTCAGGTGACTGTACTGACACTGCAGAAAATGTACTTTTGAGTAATGTGAGCTATGGACATGTCTAGCTCCACTTTTGGTGTGACTGGCAGTATAGAAGTTGTTTATTGAAGATGGCAGAGTTGTGCATCTTAATTACGTAAATTTGATTTAATTGCCTTGACGTTTTCTGAGGTGTCTATCTTCACTGCTCCTTAATTGTGCATAGATCCGAGAGGGGTGCGGTACAGTTTTTGAATTTGTGATGTTTTTCATTGAAAAGTTTAGAATAGAAGTAACTAGCAATGCATGCATACCTCTCAGCTATTTGGAATTTTGCAGAATTTCTGGAGTTCCTCATGAAATTTAGCGTCCTCTAAGACTAATGTGACAAGTCAGTGAGGATTACATTCATAGGACAGTGACGGGCATTTGGGTTTCAAACCTTCCATCTTTCAGAAAGTGTATGGTAACAGGGCTTTTTATTCCGGCAGCATTCTGAGTTTGTGGGAGTGGTATTTTAAGTTTGTTTCTGCCTTTAGGGCTTTATTCTTTCATTATCTTTGCATTTGCCATAACTGTGTGTATATCTGAGGAGGGTGCAATATAGTACTTGAATTTGCGGTGGTCCATCACCTAGAAGTTTATTATAACCTTTCAATGCATGTATATCTCTTGACTGTCTGGAGTTTCACACAGAATGTCTGGATTTCTGTCTTATGATTCAGGTTTGTTCCTCATGAACTTTGTAGTCTTCTAGATCTATGTGGCAAGTTTCTGGATTTTATTTCATCAAAACGTAATGAAACCTTTATTGTATTTCAAACAGACTTGGAGAGAAAATTGCCCCCATTTTAATACACCTGCTGGCTAGAGGTACTCTGGCTCAAACCCTGTACCTTGGGTACACGGTAAAAAGAGCCTAAAGTCCCTAGCCACCACCACTTGTAAATTTCTGCCTCATATGTTTGATCTGTTCCTCATAAAATCTGTGGTTTTCAGGATTTTTTCATTAAATAATGACGGGCATTTAAATTTCAGACAGAAAATAAATGGTAACAAAACCTTTTATTCTAGCAATTTTCTAAGTTCATAAGATCAGTATTTGAAATCTGTCTCTGTTTTGGGGCTGTATTCCCCCATTATTGGCTTTGTCCAGGTTTTTTTGTGCCAAGAGATTGAGAGCTATGGTGAGAAGTGAGAGCTGAATTCACTAAATGATAGCCATTTAAGTTTCAGTCTTCCTATTTTTCAGAAACCTGCTGATTTGGCATAGTGGTATGTTGCTCTAACTGTAGTGCATAGCGCCCTGGGTTCAAGACTTGCCAGTGAAATGCATAGTGGTAACACATTTTATTCTAGCAACTTTCCAAAATTATACAAACAATGTTTAAAATGTGTTCCTGCTTTTTGGCCTTTTGCCCCCCCCCCCCCCAAAAAATTTAAATTGAAAATAAGTGCGAGAAGCTGTGCAAGATGCTTACACTACTGTCATTCTATTTATAGTGTGGGTGTGGAAGTAATTTTATGATGGAAATGTTCTGAATTGGACAGTTTTATCATTATTGGTTCATGCATTTTGTTTCATTACCTACAGCCTACTGGAAAAATGTTCAAACAATAAATGTAAAATGCGCTCTAACAAGTGTGCTGTATTATACAAGGAATATAATTTAATAAAGTCAGTCGGGTGTATCAAAGAACACATGCATGTTTCTTGTTTTGTGTGCAAGGGGACAATGATTTGAACATCCCAAAGGTAATCTTTATCCACCACTGGCCAAATGCATTTTCTTTGGATGTGGTGTGGGTTTCATTGCTGTTTCAATGAATGTGAGTTTCAAGGGCAGAGAAGTTTTAATGCCAAGTCTATTTTCATTGTGGGACAGTGTTGCTTTGTTTAGCAGATGTCTACTGGTGTTTGTGCATTGGGCTGTAAAATGTAAAAATAAAATCCAAATAATCATTGTAGAAGTAAAGCAGTATGCACACATTACTGTTTATGGTAAATGGGACAAAATAGCCAGGTAATGGGACATTGGAATGGCTGCAGGGAGACTCTGGTGCCATATTTTGGTTGTCTGTTCTTCAGTTTAGATTTGAAAGTTGGTATCCCACAATTCCATTGGATTGGGCAGGGTCACATAATTATGTATGCAAATTGTATGTTAATCAGCATACTGATTTGTACCTATTTTTCATGGGCCTTGCCCAGATTTTTGATGTTTCCAGGTTGAGAGGTATGGTGTGTACACTTTATATCCACTGTATATGAATTCTACACACAGTGATGAATCAGAACGTATTAAGGAGAGTTTGCTAGCTCCAGGCTATAGGAAAACGGAGGTCAATCAAGGACGGAAAGTAGCAAGGGGGAAATCATATTTTTCAATGAGTAGAGAAGAAGGAAGATTAGATAATAATGGACAACAAAATGGAACTGATAATTTGAGATGTCTAGTAACACACAGTAATGATGTCTCGTCAGTATGTCAGAGTATTAAAGACAACTGGAACTAACAAACGAACTTAACACAAAAATATGCACAAAATTCTTAAAGACTGACACACAAGGTTGTGTGGCTTGTAGTCTGAAGCTGCCCACCTTACAAACTTGCAACTGAACAATCAAAAAATGCTGAACTACTACAAAACACCAATAAAGAGAGTTATAATAACTTTTCATTCATAAGTTCAAGCTGCTTTCCCCAAGGAACCAGAAAAAGAGTACCATTCTAACCAGTTAGACAAATGGATACATGTCAAAATCAATCGCCAGAATCTCACCTGAAATTTTAATGCCAAGTACAGTTTACTATCCACACTGTATTGAAATGCCAAGGCCTCCAGATGTACTCAATGTTTCACAATGAGAAGAGAGCTGCACACAGAGTATCCGGTTGATGCACGTTTACAGTTAAATACTCATTTGAATAGGGGTCACTTGCTGAGGAAATGCAAGGCAGATTACATTCTAGCAACCACTCCCTATATAGGATTAAAAATAATAACTTCCTGGTATTTATCATTGAGGATCTCCTACAATGCACAAGAAAATGTTGCAGACACTTCTAAGAATATTCTGATACTTGTTTTGGGTGCATTATACAAGCAATAAGGCACTAGAATACTCACTATAGGATGGGAAAAGAAATGTAAGTTTACAAAAATGTTTTCCCCAGTACATTTCCCAGTTATGGCATGGCCTATACCTTCATAAATTACTTTGAATTCAGACTACTGCTTGATCTGAAAAGTGTCAATTCAGGTTTTTTTCAGCATTAAGTAGAAGGCGTGAATCATTTAGCCATTTTCTAAACAATTTAAGGATTCCTCTTTGACTAACTGGAGATATATACATCGGTGTCTGTTGAAGACATCAGAGTAGAATGATCACTGTATTGTGCTAAGAGTGTCACTCGCAAAAATGCCGAACACATGTTTTTCTAAAACAGATCCTTACTGCGCATCATCTGTACTAGGTAGGTAGGTGAGTAAATACATACTTTGCGAATCAGTTAAAGGCGGATTCACCTGCAACATTTTGCCAAACTGTAGATTAATACTGTGTGAAAGAAAGACTTATACATTTATAGGTGTGTACTAGGCTAATGGCCCTGGAGCCTTTACAAGCCTAGCACATAGGATTACCCTGGCATTGTGCCACCCAACCTTAATTCCCAGTGCCTCTGTCAAGTAGAGCCACTGGAGTGATCCCTGGGGTGAATTTTCCGTTTCCCATCCACTCAGCAAGATTTTTCTTGAAGAGGGCCAGTGAGGTGCTCTGTTTGATATGTAAGGCAAGTCTATTCCATAGCATGGGCAGTCTCTGGGTTATGAACCTGTCCCTCCAACTTGTTCTGTTGATTGCAGTATTGAGGTTGAGGTCTCTGGAGCGTGTGGTGAGGAGGGATTGGGATTTCTTTAGATGTAGCATTTCTAACAGAGATGGATCAGACATGGGTTTGTAAGTCAAGCAGAGATCGCCTCTAAGTAGGCGATATGAGAGAGAATAGCTGGAGTTTTTTGAGTCTGTCCATATAGGACAAATGTTTAAGGCCTAGGATCCTCTTTGTGAGGTACTTTTGCAGCCTCTCCAGTTGTTGCAGGTGTCTAGTGAAGTACATGCCAAATAATGAGGGAAGAGTAGAGGGAGACAATAACCTCTTTCTTCCTGGATGCAAAACCCTTAGTAATGAGATGTACCACAAAGAAGGACTTTCAGACCACAGTGACAATGTGGTGGTCAAAAGATGTTATGTTTTAGCCAAGTACAAAAAAAGTGATGCAACATCAATCCCATTTTTTTTGTTGTTTTTTTGTTACCAAACTTCATTTAGGAAAGTTAATACTGCTGATTCTGTACTGAGATTAGAGAGGAATCCATGTTGGATACAGAAAGATCATTACTTAAACTTTTCCAGGATATTTGAGAGAGATAATATGATGGCTACTAGATGACAGTTGGTGATTTCTGTAGCAGAATCACTTTCATGCAGAGGAATAACATACAAGACTGCCTCACAAGTCAAACATACAATTGTTTGATGGATTGGTTTTATTAGTACAGCAATAGTAAACAAAATAAAAATAGGAAACAGTATCTGCTGCTATACAAAGGTATTCAAGTAGTATAGTCTCAAAAGTAAGGGTGTTTGTCTTCAGTTTAGTTAGTAGATTTTTAATTTGTTTAATAAACACAAGATAAAGTGTAAACATTCCTTGGTTGTTTATACTGTCATTATCATCCTGATGGGGAACTTGCTGATTCTCCATGGTAGAGATAGCATTTACAAAGTGGAATTAATTTTGCATTCTGCTGTGATTGATTTTTGTGAGTCTGGATTTGGCTGGTTTTATTTCCCTGATGTTAGCAAACTGCTGACAGCATGCCATAATTGGTTAGGATTATGTCTGTGACGGTGTATACTATATGCAAGTAGTAGTGGTGTTCTTATTTTGATCTGCTCGACAGGGGCACAGGAAATTAACTTTCTTGGGTGGCGTAAGCCAGGGAACCTTGCTGGCTAGGCTTACAGGCTCTTGGGCCGACAGCGTAATACCCACCTATGAACCTACAAATCATTTTTAAGTCTTCCACATTTCCAAGCTTTCTCTCTGTAATAATGCTTTTATTTCAGAGGTTACCCATGTTGCTGGTCAATAGTTATATTTCTTTCCATGCAAAGGAACTAGCGAGTTAAGGACAGTTAACCATACATAAAAAAACACATCTAAGGGAAAGTGTTTCAATGGCGGACAGTCACATTTAGAAAGCAGATATGCTTCCTGAAATTTTTTTGAATCAATATCACCCAAAGGATGCATTTGTGCAATGTGGGGGCTGTGCACTTTCAAAAAGGTATTAGATAAAGGTCACTTACAATATCCGGCAGAATACCAGAGTTAGTAATTTGATCGTGATTAGTTGTTAGTATTGAATCCAGTAAACTTTGCTTACCTAAAGATTTGTCTACTCAAGTAGTTTGTCTAATTAGTTTTGTGGAATTCATGAAAAACTGACTGGAGTACTTTGTGTAATGGTATTACTTTTATAACTTTCTATATCCAAAATATGTTGAACTTAACTAATATTACAATTAAAGTAGTCTGTGATAGTGTGCACACACACTATATATAGATTTGCTTCTACATTATTTAGTTTGAGTTAAGCACCTTGTTAAAAGTTGGAGTAGTTAAGAGTAGACCTTGCTCAGTCTAAATGGTTTGAATATAATATAGCTGTTCCACTTGCTGTTTTGGAAATTCTGTCACAGGTCTTTATGTCGAATCCTGGAGGATGAATTTTGTCTTCTGACAAGTTTCCCTAATGAATAGTACATCAGTTTTGAAATTAAATCTATCCAGGTATGCAAGTCAGATATTTACTTGCATAGACTTCTAGGGTTAATGTGGCATAATGCAAGACCATGGAAGGTCTCCTGACTACATTAAATTTTATTAAAGCCCAAATAAGTAACTGGCTAATGTTCTACAGCACGGTTTACTAAAAGACTGGGCATATCAAGTATATGCTCTAAACCTGGCCATGAGAAAGTAGCAAAGACCTGTATTAATAAACCTGCAATCACACCAGGAGAAAGTTGTGATCCTGACAAAACTTCAACCAGTGTCTGCTGTTGGGAAATAAAGAGGTGATCAGGAGGAAGACTAGCAACACTGAAATTAGCAAATAAATGGGAGACTATAAAGCACAACTCACATTTATGAAATATGATTTTACAGCTGAGAAAAACTGGACTTGTACAGACTTTGTTAAACTTGTGGACAGACAAATGACTATACCCACATTATGTAATTAATGCTTAGAATGACACTACAGGGGAAAAGAAGAAGTAGTAGCTGTAAGTAGAGCAAATGTTGTTCTCATTGGTATAAAGCATTTCATGAACTAAATCACATGTTATATTGTAAAGGAATTTTGTATAGTGTGCAAGCAGGGGTATTTTAAACGTGGGGCAGATGTCAGTGACTGTTGTGTTAAAAATATTACAATAAAATAGTACCTTTATAATCGTAAGAAATGCAGACTTTACAGTACAACAACAGAAAAATGGCTTGGCAAAAGCAAATTGAAGTTAAAATGTTGTAATCTTGGGCTGCTGGAGTGGGTTATAAAAGTGCACCAATTATACAAAGAAGAGAACAAGTCCATTGTTTTTATGAGGGTGGATGTCTAGATTAATATCCTTTACTTAACTTATAAGCAAGAGCTTGTTTTGCGAGCACAGAAGATTGAAAAATAAGACAAAAAATCATGACATATGTGAAGTTTCTTGCACATGCAAAGATATTAACTTGTTTTTTTTTCCCCTACCGAACCTCCTCAGTGGGACAAAAAGTCTGCATCGGAAGGCAGTTGGCCAGGGGAATCCTTCACATTCTGTAATGGAAAAATTTATAAAGATTTCTTCATGAATCTGTAAAGTTGCTTTTTTTTTTTTTTCTCATTGCTGACTACTTTTACATGGAGAAGAACGGTCTGCAGGTGCAAGCAATTAATCATGAGAGTTCTGAGCATTCTTTGCTGAAGGAAATTAAAAACAAAATTAAAGGTACAATGTCATGCAGTTCAGTGAAAATAGTCTGATATTACAGGAAATTAATAACAAATAGTAGCCTCCCCACCAGCCTTAATACTTTAATGCATTTAACAAAGCATTGCATAACTTCTTATGGATAAAATTTAATGCTCTCTGGAAGCATACAAGAGTTTCTTTCATATATATGGGTGAGGGACAGAGATGAGAAAAGACCAGACAGCAACAGTTTAAGCAGGAACACTGGCTGCAACATGCACTGTATTATGTGTAGACTTAAAAGTAATGCCTGTAGTTGTGGCTGTCAATTTAGGACAAGTGTACCTACCTGAAGAATTAATCTTCGTTTGTTGAAAATGTACATAGCTGTGTGTGCTTGTTCTAAGTTAATAGGGGATGGGAGTGCTCTGAAAAAAAATAAAATAGTTTTCTTTGAGGGTTTTCAAAGCAAAAAAAAGTCATGAAAAATGTGACACAGGTCTAGAGAGGAGATGATACAGCTGTATAAAAGGTCAGCGAACCAAGCAATGTGTGCATGTTAAGACAAAGTTGGAAATACATATTAATATATATATATATATATATATATATATATATATATATATATATATACATACATACTGTCGTGCATAATGGGGACAGTACGTTTTTATCACAATGGCTACTCCATCCAGACTTTCTTAGAACATTAATGGCCACACAGATAGACAAATAAAGAAAGCATACTGAAATATATTAAGAAATACAAACTGCAAATATCAAAGCTGCAGGAGATGCACTTTGAAAGAATGTACATGTGAATTTGACAAGGAAAGGATTTCACAGGGGATATTCAGCAAACTATCAGGGACAAAGGAAAAGGGAGTTATACTGAATGCTATAGGGATCCCAGTAACGACAGAACAGGAAAAAAATAACTGTAGATTTATGGTAGTAAGGGATACTTGGCAAGGGAGGAGGATTACACTGGCATTTATTTATATTCCGCCAAAAACGGTTACTGGACAGCTTAATACATTTTTGGGAGAAATAATCAGCTTTCAGCAGAGAATATTACTTACAGATTCGGAATGGGATTTGATTTTCCAATAG
>NC_056730.1:975094214-975181714 GCF_019279795.1 Protopterus annectens | reverse complement strand
AATTAAGACATGCTGCAGCTGGAATAGCTCATATACACCCAATGACATCAGCAGCATCCATAGCACAATAGTATAAAGTGTGAAAGCACCTCACACACATTTGTGTATTCCCATACACTCTGTACCAGTGGTGTATACAGATGGGGAACTTTTAGTATGTACATGTTAGGGGCTGCCATAGCTTTGATCCACCAGCATGTGTTGGAGACTGAAGGTGGTGTGGAGGATGATGCACACGACCACCTCAGGCACCAGAGGAGGAGAGTGTTCAGACCCAGGGTAACCTACCAGGGGCTACATGATCTGGAGATAGTAGAGCATTACAGGGTAGATAGGAACATCCTACAGCAACCTTTGGAACTGTGCCGGCCATGCCTCAGAGCCAGAACAAACAGAGGGGAACCCATCCCAGTTGATACGAAGGTATGTGTAAGCCTGAGAATACTAGCTACAGGTACTTTTCAAAGACCAACTGGGGATATCATGGGGATCTCACAGGCATCAGCATCCAGGGTACTCCACCAGTTCCTGGATGCCATGTTACCACATGCCAGTGAGCACATGTACTTCCCCGAGCGCAGGAGGAGTTGGCCAGCAATATGCGTCTCTTCCACCGTGTGGCAGAATGCCCGGAGCTACTGCGTGCAATAGACTGCACGCACATACACATCAAGTTACCACCCGATGAGCAGGGTAGGTGCTACATAAACCACAAGGGATACTCCTCCATCAACTGCCAGGTCGTATGCAATACCCAGGGCATTATCATTGATGTGTGTGTTGGCAGCCCTGGAAGCTATCATGACTCCCACGTCTGGCATGCCTCACAGCTGTATCAGTTATTTGCCAGGGGGGAACATCCCAAATGGCCACCTGGAGGGGGATGCTGGCTATGCACTGGAACTGTGGATGATGATTCCCATCACAAATGCACACACACGCACAAACCAGAATCATCATAGAGCGTGTGTTTGGAATGCTGAAATCACGGTTCCATTGCTTGGACATATCTGGTGGAGCCTTGCAGTACTCTCCAGGCACGTGTGCCCACATCTACATAATATGTGCCATGCTACATAATATAATCCTGCGGAAACAGCTGCAGCAGGAACAGAATGGTGAAGGCCCTCACAGCCCAACATCATTGCCAAGGGCCCCACAGGCACAGAGGTACTCGGACCACGAACACCCTGAGCCAGCCCCAGTAGGCAGACGGAGGCGTGCTCAGTATGCCCATGCCTTTGCAAGGAGGGAACATATAGCACACACACTGACAGTGTAGGCACATAGGGACTGACACCTTTCTCCACCTGCACACACAGTAAAAATGGATGGCACACACAAGACTACTTGTAAATTGTTATGTATAGGCAGTCTACTGTGTGCATCCAACATAGGCAGTCCTCAACTATTGCACACACAACTGCCATTGGCACAAGGTAAGTCAACACCTGAACAGTAAATTAAGCTATCAGCATGTGCTGATACTGTATGTATAGGTTCATAGGTGGGTACTTGGTCAACTGCCAGAGGCCATTCATAAGCCCAGCCAAAATGTGGCAGCTTTTGCCACCCCATTGATTCATTAACTGTCCCTCTATGGAGCAGAGCCAATGGTGAGATCCCTGGGGTGCATCTACTGTTCCCCATCCACTCTTCAAGGTTTCTCTTGCAGAGTGTTAGTGAGGGGCTCTGTATAATGTAGTTAGGGATGTTGTTCCAAAGTATGGGGGGTGTCTGTGACAGGAATCCATCCCTCCAGCATCTTTCAGTTATTGCTGTGGCAAGGTTCAGCTCACTACAGTGTGTGGCTCACTGTGACATGGATTTCCATAGGTGGAGCATATCCATTAAGCCTGAGTTCGACATGGCTGTGTTGGCCAGCAGAGATCATCTCTGAGTAAACGAGATGCCACTGAGTAACGCAGGAGTTTATTTAGTCTGGCTGCATAGGGCATATGTTGGAGGCCAGTAATCCCCTTGGTGAGGTACATTCATGGACCTCCCAGCTGTTGGAAATGTTTTCTGAGGTGCATCCTAAATGGGTTATTATACCCTATGATGGGACTGATGAGTAAAGGGGCACTATAACCCCAGTATGTCTAGATGGGAACTCTCAGATGGCCTACATAGAAGGATGTCCTAACTACTTTGGAGATATGATTGTCAAAGGGGAGATCACTGTCTACCTTACTCCCCAGATACCCCATTACCTCATCCGTATTAAAGTGGCTGCCACTTATGTGTTACTATGTAGGTGCTTAATATTCCACAATGGAATGACCATGCAGTTTTTGGCACTTGGCTGGAGGCCATGACGTTGACACCCTGTGTCGGTCACTGTGAGGCCCCTTGAGGGATGTCTCTGTCAGCTGGACTATCATTCATGGTTCCCAGTTTGCAGTCTGCCATAGTCCACCTCTGTTTGCCTGTACCTCCTGAGAAGTATATGCCAAACAGTAGGGCTCCCAGGACTGAGTCCTGTGGGACACCAATTGTGACTGGTCAAGAGTTGGACCTGGAGACTGCTAGTCATAACGTGGGTTCTGTGTGTAAGCCCGTTGGCAACCCAATCTGTGATGTATGGGTGTATGTACAGGCTGATGTGTTGATCAATAATACCTGAGTGGGGCATGGTGTCAAAAGCCTTGGCGAGGTCAAGGTAGTATGTGTGAACCACCTCTCCCGTCATCTAACGTCTTGGTGACTGTATGTAAGACGTCAAACAGGTTCATTAGGCATGAACTGCACTCAACCAAGCTGAGCTGGCTTGGGTGACATGTTCGGAGGTTACCAATGCCTTTGTTAATGAGTGCCACGAGGATGCGATCCATACCATTGCAGAACAGGCTAGTCAGGCTTATGGGGTGGTAGTTGCCATGGTCATGGAGTGGAATAACCTTTGCCACATGCCATTGTATGGGCATGTAAGCCTGTGGAGAGGCTGAGGTTGGAAAGCTTACTTAGGTGGGCGGTCAGGTTGTCTTGTACAGTTTGCAATATGCAGTCTGGGGCAACATTTGTCTCCATTGATGCTGTGTTCTGTTAGAGAGGGCCATTTCCACCTGTGTGTCTCTGATGTGTGGGATACTGTACCTTTCAGGTAATGTTGTGGGCTCTTTAGGGGGTGACGTATGCACTAAATGTATCTGCAAGGATGTTGGTGATATCAGTAGGGTCAGTACAAATCTGTGTGTCACCACTTAGATCCTTGACATAGCCGAAGAAGGCTTTGTGGTTATCTTTCGAATTCTTGTGTATTTTCCTGCTGATGTTAGCCTTGGATGATGTCATGAGGGACCTACATATCATGCTAATAGTGGTCACAGATGTTTGCCCTTCGTGGGATTTGCTGTTTGTCTGGAACACTGTCCTACTTCTGTAGTATAGCCTGTTTATTGCAGAGGTCCACCAGACTGGTGTCCTTGTCTAGGAGGAGTGAGTCTTGGTTTACCAGTGATGGCACAATCCATACATCCGTGTAGGTGCTTATAGATTGCATTTGTAAATCTGTATCTTGAGCAGTGTTTTCCCTTAGCGTGGGGGCTGCAAACCCCCCCACCCCTGTCACTAGTAGTGTAAATTTAGCTGTAGGAAAGGTATACACTGTGGTTTCCGTGGGTGGGGGGGATGCTTGGGTGTGGAAACAGTGACTAGTTCATGGTCAGATCTAACCAATAACCGGTTAACCTCCGCTGTGGTGCACCTGTTGCCCATGTTGGTGATGACCACATCTAGTATGTTTCCACCCCTCATTAAGGATGTTACCACCTGATACAGGGCATATGAGGTGATAAATTCCAGGAAGCGCTGAGCCTGGAAGTGAGTACTGGAGTAAGTTTCCCAGTTAATGGTATGGTAGTTGACATCGACCAATGCCAGGGTGTGCATTAGGACTGTTATGTTCTCCACTGTCTCCAGGTAGGTGGAGTGGTGGTCCTGGGTCATGGAGGGTGATCCGTAGCAAGCCACAGTTTACCTTGCAGTTGTGGCTGATGTTAGCTGCACATGGATGATCTCAGAGGTATCATGCTGCCCCACTAACCTGGAGGTGTAAGTATCCTTGATGAATATGGATACACCCCCTCCATGTGTGTGTCAGTCCATGTTCTGTGACTGAAATGTGTGGTATGGTTCATAGTCTGGTAGTGCTGGTGTGCTCTCAGGAGCCTTAAGACAGATATCAGTTACTGCACAGATGTTGATGTTGTCCATCCTGAGGAGTGCTGTGAGTGCATGCATGTTGTGATCGCAACCCCTGGTGTTGAGTAGCATAACCCTCATTGATTCTGCTATTGTGCTGTTTATGGAGCTGGTACTCGCCTTCGAGACTCTCCTAAAAAAGGCACCATGGGGGCGCCAATAGCCTTGGCCAGTATTCCAAAGCCTAAGGCTGACACATAAACCGGTATGATATTGTTGCATGCATGTTTCCCATCTGTGCTTGTTTCTCATCTCTCCTGTAGGTAACCTACTGGTAAGCAATAGAAAGCCTTAAACTTATACAAGTCTTCTAGCTTCTAAGATAGGCTTTTGGAGTGAATAAGTATCGATGTTCTTTATGTTCTTGCTGTACTTAACTGTTTCCTGACTATATGGTGATTTCTCACTGTATATTGTGATCTGAAATTCTGTGTATTCCCATATTATGGCTGTGATGGCCTGCACTTCTACCTATCTGCCCAAGGGCAATTAGAAGCATAGCTACAGTGAGTGTGTTGGCTTTCTCTGCACCATTGATGAAGTAACTGAGCCTCTGTCAAGCATAGCCAATGAAGCGATTCCAGGCAAAGTTGCTGGAAGCTGTGGAAGACTGGGGTGGTGGAGGGTGATAGAGGCACTTAGTGATCTAAAGAGGGCATGTTAATGTGACAATTCAACACCATTCAATTTCCCCAACAGGTCTCGCAGCTATCAAACTGGACAGGCTCCCCCGTCCCCTGGCTGTATGGTTCTAGGACACATGAACCCAGGGGTTTATATTCTGTTACCCATTCACACAACAAGGTTTCCCCTTGAAGTGTGTCCGTGAGAGGCTGTGCCTAATGTAGTTAGGAATGTAATGTATTGGCTCACAGTACATTTGTTATATGTTGTTATTTCAAGAGTAAATGAAGCTCTGGGTTTGGGGGCCTCCGCCCTTTGCTTAACCTAGCTTACACATAGAAATCATCTAAATAGGAAATAGGCAGACGCAACGTTAATGTCAACAGTGTAATGGTTACAGCATCTGCACATTTGAGGTCAGGGATGTTTATCATGTTCTAAAGTATACCTTAACCACAGCTTGCATATATAGGTAGTAATCGTCTGTATAATAAACATTCGAAACATCCATATAAACCCATGTGTGCTGGAGAGTAAAGTCAGCAGAGAATGTAATGTTATGTAAGCACATAGTGAGATGTTACTTCACTGACCTGTAAATATCCTGAGTAGTTAGCGGATGTGGCCATGTTTGCACGCACAGGTTATACGTTACAAAGTTTGTTTAACCGCTGCTATAATGTCACACAAACACTTTTAAACATACTTACAACTGCTTAAATGAGCCTTATTCTGGAGTAAAAAACATTTTTAAAGCATCACAGGTGTTGAACCCTGGACCATGCACACTATAGTCATGGGACTTACCACTAAGCCATCTGAGGTGTGTACATGTTTCACGGTCTTTAGAGTACACCTTATACTATATGCATTCCACTGTAATGATCACAAATGGGACAGTCACTTTGTGTACATATGTACAGTGCATTGTAATGTACTGTAGTTTGTGAACCAACACATTGAAGTGTACATATGTATTACTGTTACAAATTAATATATATATATATATATATATATATATATATATATATATATATATATATATATGGATGTCAGTGGTGTGTGTGTGTATATATATATATATATATATATATATATATATATATATATATCTTCTTTTTCTTCTTTCGGCTGCTCCCATTAGGGTTCGCCACAGCAGATCAACTGTTTCCATTTCTTCTTGTCCTCTGCATCTTGCTCTGTCACACCAACCACCTGCATGTCCTGTCTCACCACATCCATAAACCTTATCTTAGGCCTTCCTTTTTTTCTTGTTATATATATATATATATATAAACAGCTATGAACACACTTTGTGACACAGAAGCACTCCAAAGGAATTGAAGTGTGCACAAAACACATGCAGCTCTGGTATTATAACTATTAATATTAACCTAATTCACCATAGAAGGGATGGTTGTGTATGTGAAGATTTGGTTGGGGGAGGAATGATTGGTAATGAAATCATGCATCAAGGAGGGCCTGGGTGAGATGTTCAATAAGTGAACTGGAGGGGTATACATGGGGTATGGGGACAATATAAAATGGACACAAAACGAAGAGCTTTCTCATTCATAATACACCCTGTCATGTCACATTGCAACACCTAATTTCACAAACATATGAACATTAACATGTATCAGACATATGTACACCAACTGACTGTCACATTTGTTTTCAGTAGTGAGGAATGCCTGTAGTAAAATGCATATTCTAAACACCATAACATTTGTACATATCTCCGATGCCTTAGTGGTAAAGTTAGTGACTGTGCTGTTCATGGTCCCGGGTTCAAGACCTGCAAGGGCTGTTAAGTTATTTTGAGGGCTAGAATAGGGGCTGCTGGATGCAGGTGGATTAAAGCACTCTTAAGCAGTTGTAAGTGGGTTTCCACGGGTTTGCGCAACAGCAAGCGGCACTGAAACACGGTAAACAGAGAAGCGCTTCACAGGTTTAACCTTTGCTTAATGTCGCGCAGACCACGGGCAAACCTGCTTACAACCGCTTAAATGTGCATTATTCACACTTTCCCTACCAGTGCCTTCTCTGAGAGGTAAAATAATAACACCTTCCAGGATTAGAACCCGCAACCATGTACTCCATCCTCAGAGTAACCTAACACTAAGCTACCTGAGATGTACCTATCCCAGTTGTGTATGCAGACAGGTTAAAATACAAAAGGGAGGAATGTGTTGAAATAGGACAACCCGCCATGTACCCAATGAAATATGCTCCTATATAGATTATATATGAGAGAGGGAGATACATAGAGGCATGTCAATATATACAGATCTACATATATATGTAGATATAGAGATAGGTTAAAAACAGCTACACATCTATGGAGGTACAGATAAACGTATGCAATAATATATTTTTTATATACAAATATGTTGAGCAGTAGTAATGCTTCTAGTATTCTATGTATGTACTGCTGTAGGTCACAAGGCAAACTCCTCATACACCACAAGGGATGATACGGGCTTGGAACTCACCAATTCGCTTTCAGCCACTGTCAGTGTCAGGATTGGTCCAACAAGTATGTGCTATAACAGGGGATAGTATATGTCGAAATATTGTAACAGTCGACATATGTATGGGTGTATAAGTAAGATGAACATGTCAAGGTGGGCTTACTGTGCAAATAAGGTTTGAATTGTGGGATATTGGGCCAAAAACTGCGTAATGTACAGTATTTTAGGCAGATCTGTATTCCATTCTACATAGCATTTCTGTTATGTTATGCAAACAGTAGTTATGTCTGTTGGCAATTACAATACTCAATAACAGGATACATATCACTTATAATCATCTGACAGTTTAGCAGCATGTTGATCATGTTGATAGTGGCATCAGAGTCTATTGATACATGACTCTGTTTGGAGAGTGGGTATCTGTGCCCAACAGAGCTCATGGTCCTGGTGGATATGAGAGTATATACCCAGAGAAGGAAACAGACCTGTAGACACTTGCATAATCTGTAATCAACTGTCAGGATGTGATGTGCTCCTCAGAGGAGGATTGCTGCTAAAGGTAGCTACAATGTTTCTGTAATAGCCAGTGTTGTCACATCCATAACACAAATATTTGCATGTGAGCATCACTGTCTAAAATATCTTCATAAGCAATATGTAAACTAAATACAGTACTTGGTACTTGTAGTACTGAGTGCTAATACAGGCATGTCCACTAGTCAGCTATTGGTGTTTACTAATGTCAGCTTTGTGTATGTGGCCATCTTGGGGGAATGTAATCTGTATGCCATGCACACTGCCAAACCCATCTAACACCATACCCCACACATTGTTTTGGATGCAGCCACAGGGATAAGCTGGAAGACAGCCCAGTCTACAGCCATGACTGGACTGGACAGTCATGAGGTGTAGGTTAACACATGCATCTCATCATCACAACCAACACCTACCCTTACCAGAACACAGTAAGGACACACACACACACGCACTACCAGAAATCACACATATTCATAGACGCTTCTAAGTATCTGGCAAACAAGTGACCTCCCAAGCTGGAAGAGACAGACAACGAAATATACATAATACACACAGTAAACATGACATAGTTTGCATAATTGTGCCACACCTCAGAACACGTGGCCGGAAACATGCCCAGCAGTACTCATTTGTGAATGCAGACTCTAGCACTATGTTACACACCAACCTATATGAGGGCATACATAATGTCAGCTGCCTGTCTGCCATGATTAGCCACATACCCATACACTCAGACCACCTTTTGAACTATACACATGGCTCTGGCATATTCCATGTTGTTGTGCAGGACCTGTGATGCAGTAGCCTGGACTGAATGAAAACACATGTAGGAACTTTCAGGTCTTGTAGCCCATGCAGGTATGTCCCAAGGCCTGGGTAGCATTCTGCCATTGGCCAGAATGATACTGCAGTACAGGGACAAAAGGATTGTATTCCACAATTGTCTAATGTAGTGGTGCAAGTCAAAGGGTATCCAGTATCTGTCTGCCTGGGATAACATGGCTGACAGACCATGATGCTTTGCCAGACAGGGCCTGCACCTGCCACCCCTGGGGATCTGGATACTGCCTAAGGCTCATGCTTCCCCTATAGTGCCTTCATCATGCACAGTTCAAGTGAAGGTCCACTGCTGTTACAGGGGCAGCCAAGCAACAAACTGCGGGTCTTGCTACACAATGATACATGTCAGAAACACTATATGGACACACATATGTCAATCCCTAACATGAAGAACATATCTGTGCAGTGGCTGAGACATGTTTCAATGCTCTGGAGAGCACACCTGCATGACCATGTTATAACACATACCTCACCTCTTGCCCATTATCCTTTATTGGAACACATGGGCCACAGGTGTGTCCATATTCCTGAAGGATATGTACACCCCCACGCTAGTTGCACTTGCATAACTTCAGATGCATTATGCTGAACAACTACCTTTGTGCCAAAGTGGAATTCAAATTGCACCTTGCGACAGATCACCCACCATGCCTCGGCTTTCCCAACTGTCATAATGTGCCATAATGGGGAAGATTAGTTCTGAGACAGAAAACCATAATAATGGCTACTCTCAACTATTTCATTATGAACTGGGAAGACTCCTCATGTACCAACACCTTCGCTCAATACATGTTGGATTCCATCAACCCCAATGACCTGGATCGCAGTAGTCACACAAACAGGGCTAACAGTATGCTACACATAGTCAGTCTCCAATGCCAATGTTATGCTTCCTAAGCACAAAGTGGTGACTGTCATGGCACCCATACAGATGGACAATGCATGTGCAAATGCTGAATCCTACACAAATGAACCTTAAGCAGTCACATACGTGCAGTGATTATGCCATTGAAACAGAACCAAGATTCAACCAAACACACACAAGAAGGCAAACTGGTGGTACCATGCTTTAAACTGTACCACAGAAGTTAGTAACTGTTGCAAGAGTGAACACACATGAGTGTAGGTGATCCCTGGTCAGTCTCAGTAAGATGCAGATACACCATATAAAACCACACAAAGCTACTGTGAAACTAATCAGCCACATATTATGAGGTCAACCACAGAGCATTCTATAGCTGTGTCATTAATCGTAATGGCAACGACAAGACCTGCCGTGCTGCACAGCACTATGGCATGGGAAGTACTGCACCTACAGAAATAGCACTTGTTCATCCAGATAGGGTCTTGGAGAACCTAAACTCACTCCCACCTCCCCCCCCAACAGGTACACATAGTTATATATCCATGTACACTACAGGGCCCCCGTAATAACAACTATGCAGGTACAAGCTACACTCTCAAAAGCCATACATACAGCTTTCATGGGACCTGTCAACATCCCAGGGTGCATCCTATACAAATGTAAGAACAATCAGCTATCCACATACACATCATGTTCAATCATAGATCCATGTCAGGCTGTGTACAAACCAAATGGTGCACAGCAACAGTTATCACACCCCACAAAGGGGGAGACACCATTGATAATGGGAAATAGTGCATTACTACCCTGCTCAGTCTGGTCAGTAAGGCCATGAACCGTGATCAACATATTTGATGTACTCAGTACAGATGTAGATGACAGTAGGGTTGATTCACACTGCATATCATGACCTTGCCAGGTCATAGGACACCATCACCCATACTGTGTTCCAGCTACACTCAGTAAACTAGGTGTATATTCCTATGTCACAGAAGTGGTTGGCAACTGGACTGCTGGCAGAACCAAGACTACAGAAGGTGTCTGACTAATACACACACATCAAACCAGTGCCAGCCACAGTAATACAGGGTTCATTCCTGGTCCTCCCCCTCTTTATCTTTACCATACAGACTAACACAGAAGGCATCTGCCTATTGATGTTTGCAAATGACTGAACTAGGAGCAATAGTTGACTCAATGTGTGCTGCGTTCAACATACAGAATGGCCTTTGTGTTTCAGATGTGTGGTGTGTGACGTATGGCCACAATCTGACAGCTAAGTATTGCATTGTCATCCCCTATGTTAAAAACCCTGTACCCATGAACTACCACCTAGGCAGCGGTCAACGTAATGACAACTGTGTGTGTGTATGGGATGTAGCTGGACAGTAGTCTTTCCTTTGATAGTTACGTCACCACACCAGTCAGGTAGTCGTATGTGGCACCCCTAATCATGACAGGGTGCCATCCATGAATATAGAGATAATTGTTCAGCCATACTCAACATTCATGTGACCCATAATAAATCACATATTTCCAGTAAGGGTTATTGCCCATGTGTAGATGGCCTACACTGCCCTTCCTAATCCCTAGCTCCACTATGTAACATGCATCCTACCCTGAATAAAGCTATGTTCAACCCAGAGATGTTGGACATGGTACACTTAACACATCCTGATCCCAAATAAACACATACTTCATGGGCATCCACCTTTCTAGTACAAGGATCACAACATGCCTGACAGATCTCTGTCCCATGCACTTAACATACTCTTGCCATACTATGCCTCCCTGTCCAGCGAAGCTGCACATCACCCCTCTCTGTGACATGGTGTGATGACTACATGCCAAATATATCAGTAACCCTGTGGATCAGTTCTGTGGCACTGCTTGAACTGGCCACTGAAACTTACCTGTCTGTTGCCTAAAGCTAGGTAACTTGTCTGCCTAGGCTCATACATGGCCCAGGGCATATAGCCTCCTAGTTCACTATGACCATACATGCTATAGTTGATATCCAACCCTGCAAATACCATCAGGCTAGCTATTGTCCCATGTGTTACACATGTGCAACACAGGCAATACACGGCAGAAAGCTACACAGCTGTACAGTGCCATGTAGATGTATATGGTAAAACACATGTAAAACATTCTGTGAGCAAGTCTTCAGGGTCACAGGTCATGTCCCTAAAGGCTATGTATGACTATATATGTGACATATACACAGCATTAAGGTTGACTGCATTAATGTGAACACATCCAGGCATGTGCTGATAGGTAAAGACACCAGTACAGGCAAATGGACATGCCCACATCAAGACAACATCCACATGGAGCACATGGAGTATGAGCAATGCCATCACATGACACAAATATATGGTGATAACATCACATCACCAGTAAGTGTCAAATGTGTGTGACTTAATCATGTCAGTGGTGTTAGTGTCATGTAGATTTGCAAAGACTTATTTGTAATCTTAATACATGTGATACAGATGTATATTCATCTGTACTTCTCTGTGAGTTACTGTGACCTGTCTCCATCATTATGTCTTCCAGGTATGCCGTGTAGCAGGCTGTCAGCGTACACCTGCTTGGAGAATGAGGTCCTCATCCCATACCTCCTCGACAACCATTCAGCACTCTTCAGCCATGTGCTACAGGATGCACAGCAGTGGGATGCCCTGTGGGAGGAACTCCACAGGAGGGTAAATGATGTTGGCGGTCACATCTGCACCTATCAGCAAGTGCGCTGACACTGCACTGACCTCATAAGATGGGCGAAACAGCGTGCTAATGCAATCGCCAGGGAACAAGGTGCAACAGGTGGGGGGCCACTCACCCAGCCCCCACTCACACGTACCGAGGAGCTACTGGCCAACCTGGGGACACCTGCAGACCTCCATCCACAAGCTTTAGCTGGTATTGTGGAGGTGGGTGTCTCGCAACCACTGAGCCTGGAGTTGCCTGGTAAGTCAGTACTGCACATATAACACAACTATATTTCACACAGTTACATGTGTTACTGTACAATATGTAATGTAACATCATATGAAAGGCATGTATGCACACATGCCACATACTATAGTCTGCTACTCTATGTGGGCACAGATGTGCATACTCTATAGTGTATTGTACTGGCTTATGTGCTAACATGGACATTGCACCCTGTAGCTATCTCACAGGTGTGGATAATGATCTTACTGCGGTGACACAGCTGTTTAGGTACCTCTGGTGTTTTGCAGCGACAGCAGCCTGTGTCAAATGAGATTGTTATTATTTACCAGGCTTGATAATGCACAGATCATATTAATTGCACAGTGGTCAGACCTGCAATGCATCCCAGTGGTTACCCATGTGAAACAATTGAAGAGTATATGAAACGCCTACACTAAACCTTCCAAACTGTCATTGCCAGATGTGTGGACAACTGTGAATACAATGGTGGAAGTGTGTTTCACTGTAAGGACAGGTACTACATATCAGCATTACACATGTTGGGAATACAAACAGTACTGTACAGAGAGCATATGTGTGCACACACTCTAAATATGTTGGAGCTGGAGTATGACCGGCCTACAGGATACACCCTTGTGGATTATACCCTTGCTATGAATGTCATATAATATTATGTGCTATCTGACATGTCCATGACATGTAGTGGGCTGTCTGCAACACTGCTCAACTATCCTGCAAAACATGATGTCTCACATCCCGTACATACCACCCTTTGTCTGCATAACCCTGTCCTCAGTGCAGCATATGACATCTAAGGGTGTATGTCATATGGGATAACACTGACATGTGAAATTGATGGCCATCACAACCGTTGGACAGAGCATGTGTACACATGGCCATGGAGGATAGCCAGAGACATGAAGCAACACACACACAGTAGAAGTGATGTACATGTGTGTACACCCTGTTGTACATTGGCTCAACAAAACATGATGTCTCACATCCCATACATACCACCCTTTGTCTGCATAACCCTGTCCTCAGTGGAGCATATGACATTTAAGGGTGTATGTCATATGGGATAACACTGACATGTGAAATCGATGGCCATCACAACCGTTGGACAGCGCATATGTACACATGGCCATGGAGGATAGCCAGAGACATGAAGCAACCCACACACAGTAGAAGTGATGTACATGTGTGTACACCCTGTTGTACATTGGCTCGACACAATACAACTATGGCCTTTGTGTAATGGTGATATTGCAGATGTGAAACACTAAACATCGTACAGGCCTGTGCACAGCTTGTGTAGGTATAACATGAAACCACCACATAACATGTTTTGAACATCTTGAGTGTGTCACAACATGAAAGCATTCACCTATACAGTCTCCAAATACATACATGTGTTGTACAACATACACATACAACCACATCAGGCCACAGATACAGTACATTCACATTGCTGGTGTCAGACATCACTGTCATGCCTGCTCCTCATGTGTGAGGTACACAGATGGCATGTGGGACATAGAGTACTGCTAAGCTAGCCATGTGTGGGCATAGTTGCCAGGCATCAGTAATATGGTTTCAGATGTGCAGGGGTGTCATCTGTATACCCTTCTATGACCTGTGTCACACATTCCACAATAGGGTTTAGTGTGTATACACCTCAGTGACGTGGTTCACATTCCACATTAGATATGTATTGTATGTGAACACAGTCATGACTATGAACTGTGTCATTAACTCACACTGTATAGCAATAGTGAAGCCACATGATGCCCTGCAGTGGCTATGCACATCAGCTCAATGTGCAGTATGTCACTGCATATTTGTAGGGCGGACAGACAACATTGTGTCAGCTGAAGGCCCATGTTAGTATAATACGTCCCTGCATTGGGACACCATTACCGTATTGTAGATTGGAAAGGACACCATTGTGTTACACATGTATGCATGTCATTCAACACGTCAGCAGAAGACATGTCATACTACATGTGATTGGCAAGGTCATACACCACACATCCAGCCAGTGTACTGTAAACCTGTGCTGGTCTGTGGCACCATTGCAAAGTAGGGACAGCCATATCAAATGTGTGTACAGCCACATGCACAATGTCTGTAGACTCAGCTCAGAGGTAGGCAGAATAATGTTGAACAGACATACACTGCTTTGGGGGAGATATGCAAGCTAGGGCTCAGGCAAACATAGTATTCAGTCGACATACCCTTCTGCTCATGTCCTCACACATAGGGGCAGTGGCCAACACAAAGCATCAGTGGCAGATGTACAAAGGTCAGCGATGGTCGTTTAACATGTAGTGTATGTTGGACACACCATGGCAGTGTGGTGCAATGGTGCTAAGTGCATGCATTGTGTTGCAGGTATGGGGCATAAGCTACTAACACAAATGGTGCAATACAGATATGTATGCTAACCACCACTATAATTGTGTAAGGTGCATGCCGTCTGCTATAACACATGCATGTTGTTGTGTGCAACTCATGGATGTATGATAACTACCACTATAATTGTCTAAGCTGAATGCCATCTGCCATATCACCTGCATGTTGAATGCCGTTGGGTGCCATAGCATGTGTCTGTGTGGTATAGCTTGTAATGTACAGTTCTTGTCTTCCCCTCACAGGTATTGATGTAGGTACATTGCCCTCCTGTGGTCCACCTGATGTTAGTGTCCCCACAGACTCTAGCAGTGATGATGATAGTATGATTGAGGCACAGGCAGGGTTGTCATGGTCTGAATCTGTGCCATTGGTTGCCATTCCACCTGTATCCCCCTCATCCTCGCACAGTTCCCCTGCCTACACATACCCCATCACCACTGGCCATAGAGGAAGGACAGTTGGCGGGTGGTAGTATGGAACAGGGAAGTGTGGAGACTATGGAAGGTGTGCCTGCACACCATGATCCCAGTCAACTGACTGGTGATGTCCCACACAGGCATGTGCCCAGTGCTTCTCGTAGGAGGACCACTGGCCAACATGCCCCTGCAAGACAAAGCACATCAGCTGGAGTCACCAGATGCATGTTTTGGGCTGTAATGAAGGCACAGGCACGTGCTGAATGACACAACAGGGAAGGTCAGAGGCTTCAGAAGGCTGCTGTCCATTAATTAACTGACAACATCCAGGCAATTGCAAATGCTCACCATTATCTTACAGATATTTTGGATAGACGATTGGGTGACTTGGTGGGAATCCTTGACCATGGCATGTCAATCCTCGAGCGTGGAATGCCTGTGCTGGAACATCTGGTGGGAGTAAGGCATCGGGCATGTGGACGTAGGTCAGCTACATCACCTGTTGAAGGTCTACGTGAACATGCTACTGCACAAGCCCGCTCCCATAGTGGCGGTAGCAGCAGCAGTGTAGCTGGTGCTGTGCAGTCCACACCAGGACACAGCAGGCCATGTGCACGTGGTCCTGGATGGTCCCAACAGGGACACGATTCCAGTGGACATGTGTTATCAGACAGTACCCAATCTGGACCTCTGCTTGGTAGTGCCCTTGCAACCCCTGGCAGGTGCAGGTCACATGGCCATGGCCGGACACCGTGAACTGTGAAACCTGCCTTGTACAGTCTGCAGCTGTCAGTAATACCCATGTGTAGGCCAGCCACATGCCAGACCTGTGTGCATGCATATACACACACACCAGAAACAAATGTAGGGCTCCTCAACACACACACGGATAACATCCACACACGCCCAATGATATCACAGGCCCTAACACACACACACATGATGTCATCCAGTGGTGCAGCCTAGGCCTCTGGCAAACATTATCACCCTGTGCATATGATGATGCCTGTGCCACATCCCTGTCATCCACACCATCGGTGCAGGGACATGCTCATATGGTCTGATGCACAGGGTGAACATACTAGGCAGACAATTGTAGATTAATATTTTGAATACTGTTGACAGGCAGCAGACATACCTGTATTACAGTTTTAGAATGCATTTTGTATGTTTGACAGTATGTATCATTTGTAACAACAATAACAGCATGTTGATCTTGATGTTCTGCCTTCCTCTTTCAGGTGTAGTTGCATGTGCCGGGGGATTCAGTGTTTGCGGTTAATGTCCCATATGTACATGTTGACTACTCACAGGTCTGTATGACAATACTTGCATGCACTTTGTAGCTTCCACATCACAGTTATAATCTCCCATGTTTCAATTTTGTTTACTGTTCTAATGATCCAAGAGCATGATAGCTGTGTAGTAAGCTACTGTGTTCAGAGCCATCACATCCATAGTGGGTGACATCATAGGTATAGTTACCTGGAGCAAGGAGGAGGTAAAAAGAGTGGTATAGTGGATAACAAGGGTAAAGGCCTGTGGAAGTAGTGGCTTCTCACTGGGAAGCAGTAATATCTGCTGCCATAACAGCATGCAAACACAGACACACCCACACACTCAGGGATTCACAGACACAGTAACGCATACTCTGACACACACACACACACACACACACAGAGTTGCCAGTGTTCGGATGAGAACCCCTGCCTATGTACATATCATCGTTATAGTACTACACAATTACAAGATGCACCACAGAGATTACACATGTATAGGTAGTCGGAACGGCCTAAGATTGAGGACATCGACAGTGATACTACAGTGCAGTGAGTGTATGTGGGGAGGGGGGGTTCATCAGTAGGCTATGTAACAAGTCACACCCCAGGGTGTAAATGTTAACAGGCGGTTAGAATGCCCATCTAAGATTGATGATATCAACAGGGATACTAGATTGCATTGAGTGGATGGGGGAGGGGGCATTAACATTTCACTATGGTAAAATACAGCCTCACTCCAGGGACCGGACAGCCATACACACGGACAGCCATACACACACACACACACACACACACACACACACACACACACACTGTGGCATTCACAAAGATATACAACTATGTCTCACACATACAGACACTTGACGTGTGAAGTTGAAACACCTGCCTATGCCTTTCTTTCTACACTTCACTGTGTACTGATGTCAACAACAGTGTTCAGGAGAGTGAAAACATGTGGGATATATTCCCAACCATACGTGACATATATGGACACACACACACCCACACGTGCCAGTACTGTGAATCAAATACCTGCCTGTCTCTTGATTGGTATTACAGAAGTACAGCACTATTGCATTCGCTACAAAGCTTACTGACGCTTTCCTTTGCCAACTGTGCTGATATATGCACAGGGGAGGTATTACTGTTACAGGTGTCAAGAGGTTTGCCTTCAGTGTCACCCTTACTGCATTCTAAATTGTCTGTCTTACACTTCAGTTAATAAAAACAGACCTTAGCAGTTACACAGGTTATTGTAGAAATGGTTGTAACACACCAGTGAGCTGTCCTCAGTAATCATTCATCTGCAAAGTAGCCCCACCACTTAGTAGTCATGTCCAAACATCTGTCCATACCTCATGTACAGCTTACTGTACTTTGAGCATATCACTATATACAGTTGGCAATTTTGAGGCTGTATTGCAACAGCATGATGTACTAAGACAACAGTCACATTCAAACATCAGACACTGCACACACATGGAATCTAAACAAACATCAATACATGTACACATATGCGGTCTACATCAGTAAGAGCACTAGCAGGTCAAGAGGATGCATTCCACACCATCCCCTCGCCATGTGTGAAACATAGCCGAGCATTACACCATAATAGATGTTGTATTCATGTACTGGTAGGACACAACCACCTTCACAGAGTAGCCAAGTATACATATATGACAACAGTACTTATCAGCAAGACACACACAGCATTATTCCATGTCATGCTCCTACAAACCATTACTTGACAGTACCATGGTGAAGCCAGGGCACTGTAATGGTCAACAGTGTGCACATCATATTTGCCACACACACCTCATGTTTACTGGAAGAGTGCCAGCAATGTGCTCTGTTAGAGCTAGGCAGTACACTCATTCAAGCATGTGCGAGGTCTGTGGCTTGCAAACCTCTCATCCCAGCATGTACTGGCTATTGTGGTACTAAGGCTAATGTCCAGACAGCACACAACATGCGTGGCTTGCAATTGTTGACATGGGTATATGTAGGAGCTGTGGGCACACATGGCTGTACATGTCATGAACATATCACCTGTGACTACTCAGGAACATACAGAGCAGAGCTGGATTTCCCTGAGTCTGTCAATACAGGTCTTGTGTAGGTCCTATGATCCCGTTATATGGGTATGTTTGTAGGCATTGCATTAGGTGGACATGTCTAATGACATACATGCCACATGGGTTGTTGTATGATATGATAGATGTCATGGGTGACCAATAGAGAGGGAATATTACCTCTGTTAACATAAATATCAAACCTTATGTACTGTTAGCATGCTATCTGCCATGTGCATGTGTGTAATGACTGTAGCCACCTGTATGTAGAAAGGATAACGAAAGCTATGGTAATGTCATTTATGTTGTATGAGTGTGGGATGTACATATCCAGGGCAGGTACAGTTAGGTTATATCCAACCATGAGGGTGTTGTTTACTGGTGTACAGCAACAGTCGGCTGTGTTAATGCTGACAACATCCGAGGGACCCTGGTTTGTGTACAACTGAGCTGGTTACAAACAGTGGTATTATTGCATTGCATAACACATTATGCAGCTGTGTCTGTATATGGGTACTTTGCACAGTTGATGTAGGCCTAGGTACAGTCCACCAATCGAAGGTTATCTGGTGGTCTACCATACTATGTCATACCACATATGGATATGTGTTGGTAGTCTGGAGACAAGGTGGTGGATGTATATGAGGATACAACCTAGAATGCAGCGTTTGCCACTGTCACCTGTACCTGACTCATCTGTGATGAGGTATGTCGGAGTAGTGGTCTTTACATGTGAGTAGCTTTTATGAATATGTGGACACCATCAGCTGGAATGGTCCATACCAGTGTTATGGCCCACATGTCTGGATCTGAGTTATACAGAGCCTTCAGCCAGGTGTTCCTTGTTGCACAGAAGTCAATATTCCCCATTGTAGGTTCTACATTGAGCAAATGGATTACTAAAGCCACACATCTAGCACTGGTTAGCATAAGCATCCAATGCAATTGTCTTGTAGGTGTAAGGGTGCTACTTCTGTGTGTAGGACATTTGCCTTGGAATGCAACTGTATGGATAAATGCAACCTAGGTATTATCCACACTCACTTGAAACATGGATGCATGTGCTCTGTGTCAAAGGCTTGTCATTCAGTCATGACAGCTCGGAATGACAGACACTGGACAACCTCATAAAAACAGCAGGGCATTGGCTCATTATTTTGGTCCAGCAGTTGCCACTCGTACCATGACACCACTGTGAGTGGCAGTAATGTGCTTGATAGCAAATGCCACATGTAAGGTGATGGACAGCAGCAGACATTGTGTATATAATCAATGTGAGATATACTTAGTGTAGCAGTCCTGCTAATAATGACAACTACTAACACAGCCGGGAGAGGTCATCTTGACAACTGCATCTCAGTACCATTACACAATGTGGCTTACACATTATGCTTGCACATGCCACTGTTCCAAGTATAATGCCACTGTCCACAGCCTGCTATCAATGTATGCCTTTCAGGGCAGCAAGGTGTGTGACACATGCTGTAGGTAGCATCCGCCTGTGTGTCCCAGTTAACTTATTGTCTGTCACGTCCACACATGCATGATTGTGTATACTTAACATATATATGTCAGTACTTTATGTACATGTATTCATGTGTATCACACAGCACAGACACAGATGTATCATTTATGGGCCACATACAGGTATCTGGTAGTAAACCAGTATGATGTGCATATATACTGACAGGTAAGATGTACATAGCTGTAAACCTGTGTGTTTACAATAGGAGTCCATTACAGCATGTTCTGTACATGTAAGTGTATGAGCATGCACACCGTGGCCTTCTGTGCTTAGAATCGGAGTGCATACCAAACAGCCCTGTGTTACTAAGTGTATGAGCGTACCCACTGCTACCTTATGTAATTTGCCCTTTTTTACTAAGTGTATGAGCATGCCCAGTATAACCTTGTGTAGTTGTAGTCATAGTGCATCCCAAACGGCCCTGTGCTACTAAGTGTATGTGCATGCCCACTGTCACCTTGAGTAATTGGAGTCAATGCATCCAAACAAGTTCTGTGATTCTATGTGTATGAGCATGACCACTGTAACCCTGTATAGTGATAGTAGTTGTCCATTCCACAGATGGACATACACCAGTTCAGGTTCCTGTTCTGCTACAACTATACCTCTCAGGCCTACCAATGTACTACCTGCAGATGATGTGTCTTGTTTGTGCATACAGGTTGTAATGGACACCTACTTTAAACACACAGGTTTACAGCTATGTGCTTCGTGACTGTTAGTATCCCTGTTGTTGTCCTCAATCTTAGAAGGGCATTCGGACTGCCTTGGAATGTGTAATCTCTGTGGTGCGTCTTGTAACTGCGTACTACTGTAATAGTGATCTGTAGATAGGCAGGAGTTCTGATCCCACCACTGGCAACCGTGTGCATGTGTTTGTTTGTGTGTGAGCAAATGCCTGAGTGTGTGTGTCAGCAAATGGCTGAGTGTGTGTGTCAGTAAATGCCTGAGTCTGTGTGTCAGCAAATGGGTGAGTGTGGTTGTGTGTGTGTATTTGTGTCTGCATCCTGTCATGACAGCGGGCTTTGCTGCATTCCAAAGATATACCACGTTTTGCACTGGTCTTTATCCTTGTCTACTGCTAAACCTCTCTCTTCCCCCCTCCACCCTCCTCACTGCAAGTAATCAGTTCTGTGATGTCACCCAGCTCAGAAGTGGAATCAGAGTAAGTGTAATTGTATGTGTACTGTGGCACATACCCCAACTGCATACCACTGTGCTAGTTACCTTTACATAGGCAAGACGTGTATGCACAATACTGGCAAGTGTGTGCATGACTAACCTGTAGCCAGGCATACACATGTGATGTCTTTTAACATGCTGCACACCATGGTAGCCATCTGTGGTGACTGGTGTCTACAAAGTATTACATAGTTAGGAATGGTAAAGAATACACAGTCAAGAAAAACTACAGTTGGGTATGTTATTTTCCTGTGCCACTGTCGAGTAGTGACACAGAAGTGGTCGCCGGGGTGTAAGTCCATACCCATCATTCACCCACCCAAACTCCACAATCCCCAGGGTAGATTACATTAGCCATCATTCCCCACCCCAAACTCCACGTACACAACAACCATCCCTTCTCTAGTGAACTGATTAAGATTTAAATGTTATAAAACAAGAGATGCCTCTGTTTTGTGTACACATCAGTTCCTTTGGAACCCTTTTGTGTCACAAATGGTGTTCAGACGTGTGTATGTGTGTGTATGTTTGTGTGTGTGTGTGTGTGTGTGTGTGTGTGTGTGTGTGTGTGTGTGTGTGTGTGTATATATATATATATATATATATATATATATATATATATATATATATATATATATATATATATATATATATATTTAGGGTCTATATTAGAACCCCGAACGTTCAAAATTTCGAGTGTTCTAATATCGACCCTTTTTTAGCAAGTGCCAAAAATATCGAAGAAAAAGAAAAACAAATTTTTTCCTAGGGAAAGAATTTGGTTATCCATTTCTGTTGCTTCGGTATTTTCATCTCTGTGGTGGAAAGTTACGGGTCAGGTTCAGGTAAGTGTGCGAATGTGTGGACGTGAGGGTTAGGGCGCGGGTAGGTGAGTTAGGATTAGGGTGCAGGTGAGGTGACTGTGCGATAGCGACGGACCTTAAGGTTTGGGTTAAGGTAAGTGGATAGTTAGTGGTGTATATATAGTTTAGTGTAGGGTTAGGTGTAACAGTTTAGGTGTATGTGTGTGGCTTGCTGTTTGTCTGTTGTGCTTGTGTTGTGTGTATGTGTTTTGGTACAGCAAATTTTTTCCCTAGGAAAAAATTTGCTGTTCTGTATGTTCACTGTTTTAAATTTTCGATTAATAGGGTTTGATATTAGAACACTCGAAATTTTGAAAGTTCAGTGTTCTAATATAGACCCATATAAATGGCTATAGCTGTGTCTGTGTATATGCATATATATATATATATATATATATATATATATATATATATATATATGTGTGTGTGTGTGTGTACACATCCCGTAGGTGTGTGTGTGTGTATATATATATATATATATATATATATATATATATATATATATATATATATATATATATATATATATATATATATATATATAAAATATATATGTAGTTATGACAGTTGTACAGATGTAGAATTGTCTTTGTTGTTTCACAGAGTGCAGTACATTCAAGGATACTATACATATGTACACAAAGTGACTGTCCCATTTGTTTTCAGTACTGTGGAATACATGTAGTAAGATGTGCATTATAAAATCCATGCAACATGTATACAACCCAGATGGCTTAGTGGTAAGTCTGGTGACCTCAGCGTGCATGGTCCAGGGTTCAGGACCTGCAAGCCTTGTTGATACTATCAATTAGGACTGAATAAGACACTTTTAAGCAGTTGTAAGTGGGTGTAAATGTGTTTTCATGACAGTAAGCAGTGGGTACATGCAGGTAACAGACATGTACAACTCACAGTACACTTGAAATGCCCTTCTTTGGCAATCCTGCTGATGTCCCCCACCTAGAAATACACCTCTGGGACTGCTGTAACCCAGTAATCTCAGTAGCATGTGCTGTAACTGCGTAATGCTGTAGTGTGATAAACTAGTTAGGTAAGGGTTTTATTCTAAGACAGGCCAACTGTGTGTGTGTGTGTGTGTGTGTGTGTGTGTGTGTGTGTGTGTGTGTGTGTGTGTGTGTGTGTGTGTCTGAGAAAGGCACAATGCTTTTTAAAGTATGCACACTCTTTACAATTCACATAACCGCCTTTGGCAATCCTGCTGATGTTGCCCACCTAGTAATTCACCTCTGGGACTGCTGTAACCCAGTAATCTTTGTAGCACATGCTGTAACTGCGTAACACTGTAGTGTGATAAACTAGTTAGGTAGGGGTTCTATTCAAGACATGGCAGGTGTGCGTTTGACAGAGCCTGTGTGGAGGTGGCTGTGAGTGTCTAAACACTGGACATGTTGGGGAGTGGATTTTGTAGTTTTCCTATATGGTTTCCATATTATATGTTACAATGTCCACCTCATGAGGAGTACAGATGTCAATCAGCCAAGGGACTGTGTTGGCAAGCCACACCCCTACATCTGGCAAAAGGCCTGGCGAACAAAGTATGCAACCCTACTATTACCCGGAATACATTCTGAACCCATGCGTCATACACAAACACACTTGCCTAGAATATCCCACTATGTTGCTAGTACCCTGCACATTGATGACAGATAGTAGGCATGGTGTGATTGCAGTGGGCTGCAGAGGGCATGGCACCCTGTCCAGCAGTACAATAGGCACATAATTGCGGACAATGTGCCTTCACTATGTTCCCCACTGGATGCCTGCAACATATGTGGTGCCATCAAATGTGATCCACAAAGACCATACAATGCCTTACACACATGCCCTGTATGGACAGATGCCACTGACACCAGGGAATACCTGTATCATGCTATCAATGCAGATACAGGGTCAACCTGCTGTCTATAAGCAGGTCCTGCCACACCAGGCCAGTATTGGCATATATGATAGCCTGTGTACACATGTGCCAGCCAAACCAGGTACATTTGTACATGTCACTGTACATTATTGTGGGACATGCACATCCCAGGTAATGTCCATGTCAAGGACCATCAAACACAGATATGGCATGCATTGCAAAGCAATAGCCATACACAATGATAATCAGGATGACAGGACAGTTCTAAACAATACCCATATGTGTGGGACATTGCAGACACTACACCCCTGAACCACACTGCACACCATTGTCAGGTGGGGTGATGTCAAGGATTACCCCTCACCCAGCCTTGTACAGCCATCTTGCACAGCCAACCACTACACACCCATGAAGCAATACACACATGCATGTCAGTACTGGCACCTTGTGTCTACATGTGAGGTATGATGCTCCCAACCACAGTCACACCCAGTATAACTCCCATCGGCATACCGACTAATGTCAGACACGTTCACATGCCGTAGTCCATAGAACCTCCGGATATCCCTTGTGGTGCATGTAATACCTGTGCATTACTGCAGTGTGGCAAACTTAGTAGTTAGGACGTATATTTGTGAGCCTGGCAAAGTGTGGCAAAGTTTCTGAGTCCCTTAGAGAGTGTGGTTGTGTTGACAATGACATCTGTTCATGTGGACAGCCATGTGTGCTACACCTAATGTATTTCTCCTATATCTCTGTTGCAGATGTCGCTCACCAGCACACATATATGTTCTTACAGCACACCAACATGTCAGCTTTGTGGCACATGGAGTAACTACATGCACTTGTAATAGTAATGGCTAGTCAGTCAGGGGTTTGAACCCCTGTACTAGTAGCTGTGTGATAGATGATGCTTAGGTTTTAGTCTCCAAGCCCTTCTTTGATGTACTTTGCCTTTGTCCGTCCCTCCCACACACTCTCTGGTGGATGTGGAGTTGTACACCTGCACAGCAGCAGCTTGTGTTTTCTAAGTGATGGTCATAATCAGGTGATGGTCTCTGCACCTATTGCAGTCCTCCTCTAGCTGATTGCATGTGGAACAGCTGTGGTGATGTTCCCATAGCCAATTGCATGGAAACACAGTACAATATCTAGGAACATCATGTTGGTGTTTGCCCATGCAGTCACTGTGAGTGGAACCTGGATCTGGTGTTTGGTAAACGGCATCACAGATGATATCTGGATATTCCTCAAACAACATACACAGTGGAAAATAGCCTAAATACAGAAGGGTGATGTGCCAGACAAGACTACAGCATGTAAGTGTAGCCATGCTTCATTGAGACTACTGCCAGTTTAACAAGTTGTGTGTGGTAATGGCTATTTTGCATGTTTTAAAACTGACAAGACAGTGCTCTGTTTGTGAGGGAACCCTGTGGACTAGTCAGTGTGTGGAACCATTTGTTTCCTGTGTTACTCCTGAACACACATCTGTGAACTGCAGAAGCATAGTGTGAGGATTGCAGTCAGTACATGGTGATAGTGATGAGAGTTACTGCCATCGCATCCCTGATTGGGCATATGTCACATGAAACAGTGGTATGATGCTCACTGTCTGAGGTTCTCACAGTGACATGCCAATAATGGGCCACTGTTCATAGCTGCAGTCACAAGTCTTCTACACTTTGTACAGATGTCATGCTGTATATGTGCATGTGTTGTGCTCCCTCTGCAAATGTATACCATCTGTTGTGTTGGGTTGATAGTCATATCTATGCATGTTATAAGTAATCCTGAATGCTGTTGACTATTACTAAGCCATATCTGTGTTAAAACAGCAACACCATAGGCTGTATGGGATTGCAGGACTCGGCAGAACCTCCTGACCCACTTCAGCTGGCCATGGCAACGGGCACCAGTACATCTGGAGCCCAGCCTTGGACCTCCACCTCTGGCTGTGAACCACTTTCTGATGGAGCCGTCACTGAGGATGGGGCTTCCCCCCCCCCCCGGGAGCAGGTCCAGACAGGAACTTGTCCGCTGTCGTACAGTCCCGGACGTGGTGTGTAGGGGGCTCAATAAGGGGGTTTTGAGGCCAGATATGCCAGTTCGAGGGCAGAGTGTCACATCTAGAGGGTGAGCCTGCCCCTCCTAGACAGCCCCCAGTACAGCCACCTTTGCGGCTGTTTTGGTGCAGCGGTGGCTGCCCATGGCTGGGGACCTCTGTCCCACTATTTCCATCTGGGGGCTCATGGGTTTGTGGCTGCCGAACACCCCTCCCCGTCCAAGGTGTATCCCCCCACATGTGTCATATACCAACCCTGTATGCTGTCTTGTCTGTCATCCTACCCAACCTATCCTCCATGAGTATACCTACTCTCCTTCCCCCACATCCCACTCTCACCCTATGGAATCAAAAGGCCAATCTGTTCATAGAACAACATTTGCCCCATACATAGCTGTCCATTTCACACTCGTGTCCACTGGACACATGTAACCTTTTTAATTTGCATCACAACATACTCCAGTTGTCCTCACCCCTGTCTCTCAGGCACACGATCCTGGTATGCACATGATTCCTAAAGGTTCCAGGTACACGTGATGCAGACGACCTCATTGTACACATGACACTACCGGTCCCTCTATGGTTACCCCATTTACCTTTTTCATGATGATGATGTTGCACACAGCACCTTGCAAGAGTACTGTTCTCACATAATGATTGGACAGGAACTGTTGTGTTAATGTAAATAAAATGCACAGAGTGTTGTATTTGGCCAATGTACAAATATTTGCATGTATTAATGACACGTCTGCCTGTGGGAGTCTTGATATTACATAGGACAACACCACTACTTAATACAGGCGTTGCTAGTGTTTCCCTTTTCATTCCTTTTTAATGCTTTGTTGTCACATGGCATGTTCTTGATATATATATATATATATATATATATATATATATATATATATATATGTATGTATCTATATCTGGACATAAACACACACACATACATCTACATGATGGAATACATTTCCTATACTTTTGAATGACTTTGCTGGATGATATGTGTGTGATAACATCCGATGTCTATATCTGCCATGGCTTAATGGTACATCACATTGGCTATGGTGTGCAAGGTCCTGGTTTCCAGCCTTGCAGAGGCCGTTATTTTGTTGCTGGGCAGAACAAGGCCATTGGATACGGAGTGATTAAGGTACATTAAAGCATTTGTGAGCGGGTGTGCATGGGTTTGCGTGGAGCTAAGCAATGCTAACCTCTGGTTACAGTTTCTTACACTCAGCCTCTACATTGTTTCACCAGTGTGATACCCGTATACCGGCGGTCAAACAGGCTTACACCCGCTTGCTCCCACACTTGCAAATGCACTGCTTTTGGTGTTTCCATCTGACACTCACATCCCTGGGTAGGAGTGAGGACTACGATATTACCTTGTGATGCCTATTACATCGGATTACATGCCTACAGTATCGGGAATGGCTTCCCATTAGGCGTAAGCATGCCAACTGTATGGAATCCGTGGACTGTCCAGAGTTTGATTCATACTATTGGTGTGTTCCTCTTACAATCTGCACCTGTCTGGCTAATACATGGGAACTGACACCATTCAATACAAACAAGTAATTGGGTTTTGGAACCCACATCTTTCAGCCGAGTTATGCTACTGCATGCCTATTATTCTATCATCTTTCTAAGGCTATAAGTGGAATATGTGCTTTCTGTCCCTATCAGACCTCTCAAACGATTGGGGACAAATATCAACTGAATCAGGGACAAGTCATGACAACATCCAGGACACATTTAAAATATTAGTGCTATTAACTTGACATTGACCGACTCAGAGCATATGAATTAATACACATTTTTCTGAGGTAAATGATGTTTATAACTCTTAATTGTTGTCATTATTCATTACGTGGAATTCACCACCTTTCCTCCAAAAGTCACTAGTTTTAGGAGGGATTAAGTGGGACAGAGTTAGAATTTGAGTCAAAATCAGGGACAGTTGAGAGGTATGGTCACTATTTGTTCCCCCAATGGTTTATGTCCTGTCCAGTGGATTTGCTCTTAGGGGTTGAGAGGTATGGGCGTAAGTTATGCCCATTTCGGAATATTACTTACATCCCTGGGGCGGTCCTAATACGACTGCGCTAGCCAACACCTGCACACCTAGGCCCATAATTGCATACCCATAGTTCCCTCACCTGCCCCTCCTCTACAGCACTCATCCTTACTGTGGGTGCAGGTGCAGTATAAACACACCACTACACACTGCCCACTCTGTGTGTCGGGACACATGTATGTTGTGTCGACCCATGGGTTATCAGGCTTGTACGACTTACTGGTCCATGTACGTCTACAGCCTGGTTTGATGAATCATTACAGGGACTGACTCCGATGATCAGTAATTTTTGGGGTGTCGCACAAGGGACATTGATGTCTTTGTTTCAAGATTAGACCTGGCAGGTCTCTCCCACTGGTAGTATCCTGCCTGTGGTCTGGGAAGCAGTGGTGTGTTTACTTTTATTGTGTGTCTGTATGTCTCACCGGCCTAGCTGGGGGGGGGGTTGATGATATGTGTTACACGTTTGTTGATTGGACCCCTCACCCCCATATGCACGGCCTGTGAACATATGTAATTCGTAACTGCTGTATCATATTCTAGCTATATACATGTGTATATTTACAGTCACATATATATATATATATATATATATATATACATTACTATATACAGATATATCTGTATATGTATGCATATATATATATATATATATATATATATATTGCTGTTTGTATATATCTAACAACATATGGGTCTATGGGTGTCTACATATGTATATATCTATATGTGGGTATGTATATGTATTCTGTCTCTATATGTATACATTTGTACTACGGAGAGGGAGAGGTATATCTCTATGTCGCTATGGGTAGATATGCACACACATGCCTCTACATATATACATCTACTTCTGGTTATTCCGTTCCTTGCCATATAGATTACACTTTGCTGCAGTGGGATTTGTAGTGGGTGTGGCTGCTTGTTGGGTGACGCCTCTGCCCAATGAACACATTTGCTTACATCCCTGGAGCTGTCCATATAGGCCCACATCAGCCAACACCTGCACACCTAGACCCATAACTAGCTACCCATAGTTCCCCCACCTGCACCTCCTCTACAGCACCCATCCTTACTCTGGGTCCTGGTCGGGTCTGAACCCACCACTACACGCTGCCCACTCTCCACTTCACGGGACCTATGTCATACATTGTCTCGACCCATGGGTCTTCAGGCTTTCCCACCCTTGTATTCTGGGTATATATACATGCCAGCCAGAATGTTCGGCGTATCACATTCTTTTGGTCTTATGTCAATTTTTGGGTGTCCCGTAAGGGACGCTCCCGTCTGTGTTCCAAGATTAGATTTCACGGGTGCACTGTGTACCCCCTTGGTTGTATCCTGCCTGTGGTCTGGGGAGCAGTGGACTAGTTCCATTGTTTGCGGGTTTGTGTGTATGTTTCCCGTGTCTGGCTGGGGAGGTGTGGAAGGTCATGCTACGTGTTTCATGTTTCTTGCTTGGGCCTCTCACTTCCATTAACATAGCCTGTGAACATATGTCATTCTTGTGTGATGTTTCCTATCATAGCTGTATATCTGTGTATATCTACGTGCGTGCACACACACACACACACACACACACACACACACACACACATGTATGTATATATATATATATATATATATATATATATATATAATGTATATGTCTGCAACCATAAAGCAATGCATACCCCGCGCAAACGCACTTACACACGCTTACTGGTGTTTATATATGCTTAAACCTGCTTACTAGTGCCTTATTCTTTATGACACTAACACTTCGTTCCAGTTCGCTTTTAATTGTTATTTTCCAGGATATACAGCGGACAGATGTTGAAATATATTCATGTACAGATTACCGATGGAAAATGGTATGTGATGCAGTGGGATTCGGAATGGGAATGTCTGTTCATTAGGCAGTTGCTCTAACCAATACACTATTGCTGTGCTGCTTCATTTGCATATATACCCATGACTCCTGGTCCCCCAAACACCCACCCCAACGCCTCACTAACACTGCAGTCATCCATTCTCCAGTTGGATTTCCGGTGTATCCACACCACTACACATTGGCCACTCCCTACTCCTGTAGACCCATCCCATCGGTTGACAAACTCCACGTATCCTCAGAACTCCCAAACTTTAGTCCACAAACATTGGTGACATGAGTGACCAAAAGGACACTATTCGCAATTTTTGAGTTGTCCCACATGGGACACGCATGTCTTTATGTCAAGATTAGACTCTATACTTCATTACATCCTTACTCCGGTTAACATGACACTGCAATAAATTAAGAAGTATGACTATGTGGTAACGTACACGTTACACATGAGAGCCTAATTATGTAGGTGTTCGGCGTATTTCTTTTACAAATAGACTGGTTTAGTAATTGGTGTTGCCGTAGCAGGCAGATCACAGGAATGATTCCATGTCTGAGAAAGTCCTCACGTTTGATTTTTTCAGCACAGCACTGACTTTGGACATTGTACTCACTTCTGCGTTTTAGCAATTCCGTCCCTTCCCTCTTATGCACAACCTATTATTCTATCTACTGTCGAGGTTTGTAAGGGCACATTCATGTTATTTATGTCTGCAAATGGAATGAATGTGTTACAGAGAATGTACTTCTACATATATATGTCTGCATGTGTGTATGCATATATACTTATAACGAACTTGCTGACCTCCACGAGGCGGTCCATTTAGAATCAGCCCATCCAACCTTGGCACGCCTGGATCCATAATTTCATACTCATAGTTCCTCCATCCCACCCGAGTTCAACATACACGCATACTATCCATTGTCCAGTTGCTATCACAGCCATGATACACCTCCACACATTGCCCTCTCCCCAGCATTAGGGGCACTACACGTATGTTGTCCCAACTCATGTATTCTCAGGCTCTCCTACCATTTAGTCCTTGAACATATCTGCCCTTGCTTGTGTAATGGTCGGATGGCCAAACATCCTATCAATTTTTGGGTAGTCCCACCAGGGACTACCCTCTGATTGTAAAGTAGACTTAGCACATCAACAATGTTACTCCCACAGGTAATGTCCTGCCTGTGGTGTGAGTAGCAGTGCTTTGCTCACTCCTGCCCAGCTTGATATGAGATACGCTGACAGCGCTATATAATACTGGGGTTGGTGTTGATTCCCTTCTCATTCCTTTTGTATGCTTTATTGTTACGTTGTTCATTCTTCATATATATATATATACATATATATTTTCTATATCTGTACATACTTATATACATTTCCTATGCTGGGCATTGCTTACACCCGCGCAAGCACACTCAGACTTGCTTACTGGTACTTATATATGTTTACTGCTGCTTATTTGTGCTTACACCTGCTTACTGGTGCCTTATTCATTATGACAGTACCACTCTGATTGAATGACATTTAGTTAAACATCACATGCGATACTCTTATGTTGGTTTTACAGCAAAACGACATTCATTCCACATGGAAAATGATATGTGCTCTTGTTGGGCTCGAACCGTTATGCCTGTTCATTAGACGAATGCTCTAAACACTATACTATTGATGTTTATGTTGATTCCACATGTTTTTCTTTTTTTAAATGATTTTGATGTATAAGCTACGCTCGGTAGAGGGCAGCGATATGCAAACACGCTGCACTTTGTTTACACCTTCGATATTGCAGCAATACAAATGTATAATAGGGACACGGGGAATCTAATTGTGAAAGTTCTAGGGATGGGGCTCAGCATTCCACTACGTGCTTGTGTGTTTACTACGATTTTATTTCACTGTTCATGGACACTCTTGTATGCTTAGCATACATTTCGGTATCCATGGACACGGAATTACTGACTTACTATTAGAGGCTTGCTCTAATAGTAAGCATAGTAGGTTGTGCAACTGTCAGGGCATGTTTATGCCTCCGTAGAGCACTTGTACATGCCCCTTGCACTCGCACACGTTTCCTGTGCACGTCCATGGTGCAGTAGCGCGCCCTCATACATATTCAAATGGCACTGCTGCACCATCTGTAATGAGGACGCTCGGCGCAAGGCTAAATCCATACTTGCGCCAAGCTTCTTGAATCCCGGGGATTGACTTTATGAACAACAAAGTTGAGCAGTATATGTCTGTTTCATGCACACAGACACATTCACACGCACATATACACACTCACTTATGCACACCCACAGGCAAACTTTTTTTGTTGTTTACTATTTGATGCTCATTAAACAGCAATACTGCATTTATCAAACTTAACAAAATGGTGTCCATTTACTCTAAATCAGCTTAATTTGTTGACATGATGCAGCAGACTTGTTTTTGCTAGGTGATATCTATACATTAATCACTTGTTAGAGAGCATTTATTGTCTAATAGGGTTGTGGTGTATAATTAGGCCATTATACAAAATAAATTAAAAAAAAACTGCCTAGCATTCAGGGTAGTGTTCATCTTCAATAATTAAACTATCAAAAATTGTAGTGCTGCTTAAGTTGGCTGTTGAAGAAAGGTTATAAACCTTGAAGGATATGTAAGAGCTGTTTCTGTCACCCCAAGATGTACACACTTTATCAGTATATTTCCACACTCACACAAATATATGTCTGTATGTGTGTGCACTCTTTAAATGAGAAAAAAGTCCATTTGAAGCATGACTGTTACAAATATGACAGTGTATGTTAGAAATATGATGTCACGTGTGTAACCAGAAGTTTATATTTTGTACTCAAACCTCAGTCTCTTGCTCCCCCCCTCCAACTACCACCATTCACCTATCATGTCAAAATGTTGCTCCAGTGCATTCTGCAAGGGATACATTCTTTTCAGCAATTGACATCTGTAACCATTAAAGGCAATTTTCAGATGTGACTTCCTATCTTGTAAGCATGTTTTGTATAGTGCTATACAGTAGACAACCAGACAGTTCTAAACATTCTTTGCCTTTTCAGTCAATAAAGTTTTGTATGTAAAATAGTACTATTTTGTATGCTGAGTATGGCTAATTATAGCCTTCATTACGATTTTCTTGGAGATAAATGGCATTACACATTTTTCTAGCAATACAGAGTATTTTGTTTGCTTTGAGGTAGAATGACCCTGGAGTTAGTATATCTAGTTTGTGGTGGTTTGGGTGCAGAAACCTGAGTGTTGGGGTTGAGGTGTCCTGCATATCCCCGATGTGTTGAACTTTGCCCCTTTTACCCATGCATAATAAGCTGTGTGTGATTTATGTGGAGTGGTTTCCTTTACAGTGGGGTGTCCAACCTTTTGGCTTGCCGGGGCCGCATTGAGTGAACAGAAATTGTCTTGGGGCCGCATATAAAATGTATCATATAGTTAACTCTTTCACTGCCACAGGAGACCAACGTCAACCTCCTGGCTGTACTGTAGGTGCATTCAAACAATTAGTAAATGTAATAAATGCCTAATATTTGCCTTAAAATTCTAATTCTCATTCTGATTTTAATCCTCTAATCTAACAGTTAACTCTAACATCTTAGTTAATATATAGATTTTTTTTACAAATAAACAGATATTCACTACAGCACTAGCATTTCTCACTGGGAAAACTACTCCAGCAGTCCATCTACATACAATGTCAACATCAGCAGTCCTACAATACTATAATCCACAAAAATAAGCCAACAAATTTGCAATAAAGTAAAGAATTCACATTACTGACTTAATAAAACAATTCTGAATAAGCTACAAGAGGGTCTCACCCAAACAAATGACTGATGCCAGAAACATGGCCTCAAGCTAAATGCCAAAAAATGCACAATCATCCCCTTTGAGGAGAGTGATGTCCCCACAAATTATCACATTAATAACAATGTTGTAAGCACGCAATCAGTCGTGAGGTGCTTGGGCACCCAGGTTGATAGAAACCTGACTTTTGACCACCACGTTTTCTCCGTTGTACAGAAAGCATTTTACATGGCCCACCTCATTAGTAAGGGTATCTCATCCAGGGACAAGGAGGTCATAACATTCCTGTATTCTTCCTTTACAAGAGCAATTATTGAGCGCAACACCTCTTTTGGCACGTGCCTCAGCAAAACACCATGCCAAAAGAGGACTACAACCATTTCTGACAAAAAAAGGTCAAAGGACAGAGTTCACTTAGTTATCCAAACAGACTAAAAAGTTTCTTGCTTTCCTCTGCCTCTCACTGGCCACTATAGATTTCATCACTGGCTTGCTTTCGAGACTAAGAAAGATCCTGCCTTAAGAGACTTTCTCCACCTCAGAAATACTGGTTATATTTAAAACACTCACTACAAAGACCACAGCCTTCACTGCAACATAAACAAGCCACTTTGTATGGACAGGTTCTTGACACAAAAACTTTCAACTTCTGTAAAAAGCTCCCCTCATTATCAAACAATGTAGTTCAGCAACAGTACAACTGGATGGATAGCCATGAATGTACTCCTTAAGTAAGTAGCATAGCCTTCATCAAACCGGAAGGAAAATCCACATACTAAACTTTCCCAGCTGGATGGCTAAGATCTAATATTGGTTACTCAAGTCTACTTGTCTAACAAGAGGGGACTATTTAACTAAGAATTACATTTGCAAAAATATATTCAGTATACATATTAAATCTCTCTCTTTTATACACACACACACACAGAAAAGGACCCCTACTTGTAAAATAGGAAACCTCAGTAATCACATGGCACAGTCTCACTGATTGAAATTGTCTGGAAGTCAAAAATATCCAAAAAAAAATCATAATAGAAATGGATTCATCCATGCAATTTCCCACCACCAAAAGGACCATCATTAAATTAATAAACAACTGCTCAGCAAAAATTAAATCAGAAGGAAATCTGTAAACTCTCTAAGATCATACTGCATACTGGAGGAAACATATAACTTCCCTCCAATCTAAAGCCATTTGACATTCATACATTTTAATTTGTGCAGAAGTTATTCACAGACTGACCGTTTACTAAGTGTAATGCTGACCATCGCTTTTGAAAAAAACAAATTCCCACACTTTGTCAATAGCTCAAAGTGAAGAAAGGATTACTTTTTTTATTTATTATGTATTTATTTAATTTTGGAAAACATCTTTAAAACTGTTAAATTGATCACACACCCAGAAACACAGAAAAGTTTTATTGTGATAAGTAAGCCACAGACTGCTGCAAGAAATAAGTCACAGCACACTATGCTTATGTCCGAACCAATGAAGCACACCTGTCAATTCCAAAAGAATTAAAGTAGCGTAATAAGAAAGTTATTTGCAAGGTTACATGGCAGTTTAGATTGGAAATAAGTGGAGATATTAAAAACACTCTGTTTCTCATAATTATGCTGAAAAGTCTTCCAAGGTAAATACAACCTTCTGATTTAGCATGGAACCATACCTCTCAACCTTAGAGCAAGAATTCTGGACAAAGTGAAAAATAAAATTGGGACACAGGCCCAAAAATAGTTATGCATCACAGACACCATTGAAACAAGTGTAGCTGCAAACATTATACATCACGTATAATGTTTCTATCCCATTATTGTCAGTTAAACATTATATGGCTCATTCAATCCTGCCTTCTTTTGCAACAAAGAAAACCATACTTTGAAATGACAAATCCATTAAAAATAATACAACACATTGGCTCCACATCCTGCAAACAACCACAGAGCTTTCACTGAAACTAGGTCTGCTTATTTCCACAGAATGACACCTCTCCCTAATTAAGTCTAATGGTATACAATCTACCAGGATCTGGGCTACCTGAAATAAATTAAATTATGGCCTGTAAATTGCAAGTGCACTTTGTTTAATTAAACTGCATTTCAAAGCCCACTTGCTGTATTTTTTCAGTAACATCCCAATATCCATTTCCAGGTCACTTTACAAGACATTGGCAGTGGTAGAATTAGCATCCTCCAGATCCCTACAGGACCACACTCATACTGCTAACATTGTCCATTAAATGTAAATATCCATCCACTCTAAATGGCAAGAAGCTATGTCTTAAAAAATCTATTTTTGGCATTCCTAGTACCCAAGTATCAGGTTTTGAAACAAAGAAACATGTTCTCCACAGTTTGTAAGTCTCTGTCTTTAATAATCATCTGCTATTGCAGTACTCCCAGCACAAACACACACATACACACTAAAACCCCCAACATTTAAAAAATGACATTGTGCCCACCTGATTTGCCAGTATTGATGATCCACCAAAGATATGCTTACTGTTGTCCAATCTACCACTGCTTAGAACCCACCAATGACGAAACAGTACTGGGTGATTTTTTTGTTGGTCATAAAAAAAACAAACTTTATATGCTACAGTCCCACATTAGTCAATCCATTACTGACCCATTAACCCTAGGCAGCTGTCTCATTCTTAATCTCTGGGACTGCATTACCTTGGATGACTACTTTTATTTCCTAAGCAAAAGACACAAATTGGAAGATGAGGCAAAAATCCAGACATTCTTCGAAAATCCATAAAGTTGAGAAGTATGATTTCATATTCAGTACACTCTCCCTGTCAGAAAAGCAGCAATTTAATGAAAGTGTACTTTTAATGTAGGATGCATTTGTGAGCTAACTTTTTTGTATGTTAGCCTCTTTGTGCATGTGTCTCTCTCTGTCATTCATACATAAACACACACACACAGACACATATACACACACACACTTCTACTTTCACGCACACAAATATTCTGCTTTCATGCATGCACTCACTCATACCATACTTACCCATTAACACAGGTTAAGTGTTGTCTCTTTAAAAGGCAATGGCAGCAAATCTATAGACGAGTCCCTCTTCAACAAGAACACATACATTGATTCTTTGGCACGAAATAATGGCGCGAACACACAGACCCTTCTTTGGCACAAAAAATTCAAAACTAGAAGGATACTTTGGTGCATGCGCACACCGATGTTAGAGTTACAGGTCAAGGCCACGAAAAACACAACAAAAACGTGTTTTGGGGCATGCGTACATCGATGTTGGAGTTAGAGGTAGAGAGCCACATGGCAGAGCTCTGAGGGCCGTATGCGGCCCACGGGCCGCAGGTTGGACACATCTACACCATTGCAGTGTCTAAGTAAACCTAAAGAGATGGCAACATGTCACCCTGTGTCTGTCATCATCATTTTGAATTTCAAAGACATAAAGCTAGAAATGAAGTCTAGATATTCGTTTTGTTTGTTGAGAAGTGGTGCAGCTGCAGCAAAGTCTCCCCTTCAAGGAACCCTATCTAAAAACTATAACCTGTGGATCCAGAAATTAGTTGTATTCCTGACTGAGAAGAAAATCCAGGAACTCTGAGAACATATATAGCGTGCTGTGTTTCTAGATGTCAGAGAGAAAGAAACTGTTGGAAGTATATAATGCAATGATTTTTTTCTTCCTGGGTTCCACAAAAAAGTTAAGGTTTCGCCAGAAGCTTAAGCTGTGTACGTCTGTGAGCAAGTTCTTAAAAATCTCGGTGCATTTCCAGAAGCCATTTTCTTTCAAAACCAGATCCTTAGAATAATAATGAACTGGACTGAGAGAAAAAACAGGACTCACAGCCATATGGCATTATGCATACAACATAGTATGCATTCTAGAAAGTAGACAGACAAGTGATGTGTGGTTTCCTCAAATGTATCAATATCATGATTGCTAGTGTATCTCTGCAACTGACTATTCTGTTGCCTAATTCTCACAGAGTAAAGTTCTGGACAGTTGGTGCCAAAAAAAAAACAAAAAACTTCTTGAATTTAGTTGATATGGGTACCTTGCAAATCTCTTAAAATGTGGAATGGTAGTAAGAGAGCAGCCTACATAAGAAAGTTACGGTGGATATCCCTTTCTAAGTCATGGAGTTTAGGAGAAATGTTTGACCAGTGTTCTTTTCCCCAAATCCAGAAAACACAGAAACCTATGCAGAGGCATACACAAAAGCCTTCTTTGATCATATAAACAGTTGCATATTAACAGCAGTACCAGACAAACCCAGGTCAAACCGCAAAAACAAGTCACCCTTGTATTAATAGGTTGTACAACAAAAGAAAATCTTGTCAAGAAGTAAGAGGGAATGTGCACAACAGAGCAATAGGTCCCCTATTAGTCTAAACATGCAAATCAGGGAACTAGTCAAGTGTCTGAAAGCAGACTTTATGGTAAAAATTACCTGCAAAGCTAAGGATAACCATAAGGCATTTTTCAGTTATTTCCACAATCTTAAGGGCAACACCCAACAATGTGTGGAATGGAATTGGTTGTAGATGACATCATGTATACTGAGCCAGAAGACATAGCAAATCTGCTGGCTGACAAATTCAGTTCAAATTTCACCTCCCCATCACATCAGTTCTCCCCAAGAAACACCCTCCACCACTCCACCAACAATTATCACTAAAGAACAGGTTGCAACTGCCCTTTCTAAAGCTAAAAACACAGCTTCAGTGGGGCCTGACAATATACCAGGTTGTCTGTTAAACAGCTTAAATCAGGACTTATCAGGCCCATTAGAATCTGCATTTAACTACAGCTACCAGCCTGGTTTTGTCCTGATAGAGTGGAGGACAGCAACAGTCATTCCTCTGCATAAAATGGGAACATCTACTGACCCAGGAAATTATAGACGCATGAGTTTGACTAGTGCTGTATGTAATTCCATGGAAAAATAATCATGTACCTGATAAATAATGACATAGGAAACTTCCAAATACTGGACCTGACTCAATTCAGCTTTGTCAAGGGCAAGTCCTGCCTACTGAATCTGGTGGAGTTCTTTGAGAAAGTCATTAAGGCCATGGATGAAAGTAAAACAATATATACCACCTACCTCAACCTGGCCACAGCATTTGATACAATTCCCCACTTGGGTATTATAAATAAACTCACAAAACTGGGCATAAATTCCTGTGTCACTAGATGGAAAGCCAATTGGTTCACAGACAGGACACGTGATTAAAGTGGGTGAATCCAGATCCAGCAAGAGGCCAGTTACTAGTGTTGTGCCACAGGGTCAGTACTGGGATCACTCCTGTTTGGAATATACTTCTCTGAAGTCAAGGCAAATGTGGAAGGTCTCTAAATGACAACGTTTGCCGACGACTACAAGCTGAGGGCAATCACTGAATCCCTCAGTGATGTAGATATTCTTCAGAATGGTCTAGATCAGACAAATGAGTGGTGTTAGAACCATGGCCTAAAACTAAACGCATTATCATACCCTTTAGGAAGTCAAATACCCCTGCAAATTACATCAGTGGCACACCCATTAAAGTAGACTCAGAGGTGAGAGATCTAGGCAGATAGATAGTAACCTGAATTTTGACAACCATTTGTCCAGAGTGGTGAGGAAATCCTTTTATGTGGCATAACTTATAAGTGAAGGTATGGCATCCAGATCCAAGGAAATTATAGTCTCTCTGTATTTGGCCTTCCTTAGACAAATAAATTAGTACATTGTGCCATTTGGTATGGCACTTACAGCACCTGGAGCAACCTCAGAGGTTCCACAGAAAATACAGTGTGCAAACAACATGAATTATGCAGATAGACTTAAAGCCCTATCCCTTTACTCTGTCTCCTACAGACTATTAAGGGGGTGACCTATGCCTGACCTACAAAGTGCTCACAGATCCAACCCTGATGGAACTGCTACACATCCATAACTCAAACAACACGAGGGTCACCTGATCCAGTGATGTAAATTTAGTCAGTGATTCAAACAAAACATGCTGGAGAGACAAATATGTGTCCCAGAGATTGCCCTTTCTTTGGAACAGGTTTCCTATTCACATTAAGCAGAGCTCTTCCCTGGCCCTCTTCAAATACATTTTGGATCTATGGATGGGGAATCCCAAATTTGCACCTGGGGTAGTTCTTGTGTCCCATATAGACAGAGGCAGTCTGTAAGATACTCATTGCACAGGTAGAAATCCATGCTATCGCCTTGCCATTAGGGGCCATGTACTGCATAAAATCGGGTTATATTGGTTAGGCATGTAATGGCCCTTAAGTTGTTAGCCTAGTAATCTCCTATGAACCTATGGAAGGCAGTATGAAATCCGTAAGCTGGTTGAGTTTGCATTTTTGTTTCTGCATAATTATTCACCACTTCAAATAAGGTAAGAATTGCCTTGTGGTGGTATTTACTTGTCAGGGATGAAGAGGAGTTACCTGCAACCCAGGTTAAAGAGTCATACACAGAAGCATGTTAATATGGGAGTACCTTCTGTTGTAAGCACTTAATGGTGGTTTACAACAGACTATAAGGAAGACTGTGAGTTAGTACAACATTGATGGAATAAAAAGTGTTTCGATAAAACAAGTACTTCTGATTGGGTCTATATTAGAACATCGAAGATGTTCTTCATCTCACATTGCTGCAGTCATAACCTGTGGGTAGTCCGCTGTCCTCGGTCGGCCAGAATACCAAAGTGTTAGGCTGGCGTCGGTCATGGTCGCTCAGATCTGACGTCAGTATGCCGTGGTATTAAAGCGCATGACCAACGTCATACCCTCAGTCTTTCTTGCCGCATGGTCCGAAGCAGAAGCAGCGTTTGCAAGTGCCGTTCGGCGTTCTGAAATTTTTGTATTCTGAGTTTCAGACCGGAAACCAAGTTGGGCTAAGTACCCCGTTGGGGAATATTTTTGTCTTTTCTTGCCTCAGTTAAATCCGGATGTCAGAAAAAGTGAATAATTGTATTTCTTGTGGGAAACAGATACCTCATAGGGATTACCACTCTCTCTGTATTCCTTGTTTGGGGCCTGAGCACGACGTAGTCGGGTGTCGCTTTTGTGCTAGATTTAATAAGCGCACCATTAAACGTAGGTTAGATTGCGCTAGGCTTGTCTTCGGTAAGCGGTGTAATTACAATATGCCGTCGGATCCTCCGACGCCCGCTACCGCTAAGAAGCGCAAGGAAAAATCGTTAAAGTCCAAGCAGGATGAGTCGTCCGTTCCGGATGCCGGTTCTTTAGAAACTACGGTGGAATCTGTGGATCCAGCCGAGGTTTCAGTTGAGTCTCAGGGGGAGCCGTTAATTTTGCAAGATGTGGCCTCTCAGGAGTCGGGTCAGGCTGAGGGGGTCTCTCAGGTGGCTGTACTCCCTTCTTTGCATAAGGTGGTTAGGCCTTCCCCTTCTGTCTCTAAGGTAACTTCCAAGGTCAGGCCTGGTTTGTCTTCCTCTGGTGTCAGCCCTAGTTCTGCAGGTTCTGCGCCTAAAAAACACATGCTAAAAATGGCTGAAGATTTGATTTCTTTAATCAGAGGTTCTATGCCCCCTCCAGATAAGAGGCCTAGGGTGGAGCCAGAGGTGGAAGGTTTGGAACATTCTTCAGATTACTCAGAGTCTTCGGCTGAAGACATTCAGGATTTTCCTCCTTATTCTGATTCAGACGCAGAGGATTCTACTCCTTCTGCTTCTCCTCCAGAGGATTTTTCATTTTCAGAAACCCTGCATTCTATGAGGGAGCATTTTAAATGGGAAGGTCAGGATTTCTCAGATTCCCGAAAGAGGCTTAGGGAATTTTTGTTTTTACCACAACATAGGCCCTTGGCTATACCTCCTGTTTTGGATGTTGTTCAGGATGTTTTCTCTGAGGCTTCCCTTAATCCAGACTCTTTGCCTCCTGCACCGGTTAAACCAGATAGGTACTACAGAGTGCCAGAGGCTCATAAATATCTGTATAAGAGCCCAAGGGCTGACCCAGAAACTATTAGCCAGGGACCTAAGGGGTCAGGGCTTCTGTTGTAAAGAATCCAGTTCCTATGGATAAAGATTCTAGAGCTTTGGATAGGTGGGGTAAAAAAGTGTATACCTCTTCCACTCTAGCAATGAGGGCTTTGAATTGCCAGTTTCATATGTTGAAGTACCAGAATTTTCTTCTTACTCAGTTAAAGTCTAAGGTAGATGCTTTGGCAGAGGGCATAGAATGTAAGGAATTACAGGATTTGGTTCATGCCTCTGATCAGGTGGGTAAGCATTCTTTGCAGTGTGGTTTCGATGCTTTACAGGCTTCTTCCAGGGTGGCTGCCACTGGATCAGTTATTCGTAGGCACGCCTGGCTTAAGGATCAGAACTTGTCAGAGCATGTTAAAGCTCGAATTTTGGATGCTCCTCTTCAGTCTGAAGTTTTATTTGGTTCTCCTGTCAAGACAAAGCTAAGTCTATGCAGACTGTTAAGGATTTTTTGCAGGTGCAGCCCCCTAAATTTAGCAGAAATTGGCCTACTAAGGGGTGGGCTTACCCTTCTTCTGATTTACAGTCTAGGGGCAGATCTAGACGTGGTAGGGGCAGAGCTCAGGGTTCTTTCAGGCCTAGAACGTGGAGTTCCCCTGCACAATCTACAGGTGAGGGCAGGGGCCAGTCCTTTCGTAAGCAGACCCAATGACCTGCATCTTCAGCTGCCAGATCCTTCCTGTCTGGCAGCTCCTCTGGGAGGAAAGTTGGCACTTTTCAGGCAAAATTGGCTTCTAGTCACCCAGGACAAATGGGTGTTGGATATTATAGACCGAGGCTACAAGTTTTATTTCCACACATTGCCTCCTTTCAAAGGCATGTCGGACGTTCCTCCTCAGCAAAGGGTGGAGGCTCACAAACAGATTTCTTTACTTCTTCAATTGGGAGCTATACAGCAGGTCCCTCTGTCAGAAGTGGGCCTAGGATTTTATTCTCGCCTGTTTCTTGTACCAAAGAAAGGAAACACTTGGAGGCCAATTTTGGATTTATCTATCCTCAACACATACCTGGACATTCCAAAATTCAAAATGTTGACTCTGCAACAACTTCTGCCTCTGTTGGGCAAAGATCACTGGATGGTAACTCTGGATCTCAAAGAGGCTTATCTTCACATTCCTATCAGGCCCAGTTGCAGGAGATTCCTGCATTTTCGGGCTGGGACTTTACATTATCAGTTCTCTGCATTGCCCTTTGGCTTATCTACTGCGCCCAGGGTGTTCACAAAGGTTCTGGCTCCGGTGATAGCCTTCTTAAGGTTAAGGGGAATACAAATTTATCCTTATTTGGACGATTGCCTGATTCTTGCTCAAGACAAAGACAAGCTACTTCACCATCTACAGTATGTTATGGCAGTGTTAAGGTGCCTAGGGTATTCTGTGAATGAAACAAAGTCCAGTCTAGTACCCTCTCAGGAAATGTGCTTTCTGGGTGTGAGACTGAATACAGCCTCTCAGATGGCTTTTTTGACCCCGGACAAGCAAAGAAATCTTACACTTTACTTCCAACAATTGTCTCTACGGTCCAGGCTGACTGCAAGGACCGTCCTTCAAGCCTTGGGGTTCATGGCATCTTGTATTCTGGTGCTTCCCAATGCCAAACTGCATATGAGGAAGCTACAATGGTATCTCAAAAGTGTATTGACTCAACACTGCCACGATTTGGACACTGTCATTCAGATAATACCTTGCATTCAAAAGGAATTTTTGTGGTGGGCTCAGGAATGTCACCTAAACAAGGGACTCTCTGTGACCCGACCAGAGGCGAGTCAGATCTTAACGACAGATGCCTCAGACAAGGCTTGGGGAGCACACCTCAATGGAAAATGGGTTCAAGACACGTGGCCTGCCAGACTTCAACATTTGCATATCAACTTGAAGGAGATGTTAGCAGTCCAATTTGCATTGATGGCTTTCAAGGATCTACTTCACCCAGGACAATTGTTGATTCAAACAGACAACACAACTGTCATGTGGTACATCAACAAGCAAGGGGGAACCCATTCGTACCCTCTTTGCAGGCAAGCTATGATTTTGTGGGAGACTGCTCTCAGTTTGCACCTCACTCTTCAGGCAAGGTTTCTGCCAGGAGCACAGAACTCCTTAGCGGATGTTTTGAGCAGACAGATGGTGGATCCCCACGAGTGGAAGTTGGATCCTCATGTATTTTGACAGTTGACAGTGATTTGGGGAACTCCAGACATAGATCTGTTCGCTTCTCCACTAAATTTCCAGTTGCCAAAGTTTTGCACAAAGATGTTTCATCCAAAGGCTTGGAAAGTGGATGCTCTATCATTCAGTTGGAACAATCTTCACGTCTATGCCTTTCCTCCTCTGCCTCTCCTTCCCAAGGTGCTCTTGAAGGTCAGACAGGACAAGCCCTCCATGATTCTAATAGCTCCAGATTGGCCACGACAGCACTGGTACCCTCTGCTGAGGAGTTTAGTACGGGAGCCTCCTTGGCTTTTGCCATCAATTCCACACCTTTTGTCCCAGGCAGGCAATCATTTCATCAATGTCAGGATACAGTCCCTGCATCTGACAGCCTGGCATATTCTGTTCTAGAATCTGGAAGGTCGCAGCTTCCTCAACAGGTTTTGAATGTCATTTTGGAGGCCAGAAGGCCTAGTACAAGGAAAGTTTATGCTGATAAATGGAGGAGATTTTTTATTTGGAGCAAAGCCAAGAGCTTTGATGTTTCAGGGCCTAATTTGAGTGTTTCCCTTCAGTATCTTACAGAATTATTGGACAAGGGTTTGTCTTTCTCCTCTGTAAAAGTTCATGCTGCAGCCATTTCTGCTCACTATGACTGTGACCCACCTTTATTCTCTCATCCTTTGTTTAAGCAATTTCTTAGAGGGGCAAAAAACATAAGACCCCCGCGTAGAGCTCCTACTCCTTCCTGGGATCTCAATTTTGTGTTGGAAAAACTCACTTTACCTCCTTTTGAACCTACAGCTACATCTGAGTTGAAGTTTTTGTCTTGGAAGACTGCTTTTTTGTTGGCCATTACGTCTGCTAGAAGGGTATCTGAATTACAGGCTCTAATGGCAGTTGAACCCTTCCTGATTTTTCATAAGGATAGGGTATCCCTGCGTACAAACCCTACTTTTATGCCTAAAGTGGTTTCAAATGTGGCCTTGAACCAATCTATTCATTTGCCTACTTTTTATGCTGATCCCCAAAATAAAGGGGAGAAAATTTTGCACACTTTGGATATTCACAGGCAGTTGCGTTATTATTTGAGCAGAACTAAAGGGTTCAGACAGTCTCAACAGTTATTTGTTTCTTTTGCTTTGGGCTCTCAGGGGAAACCTGTTTCAAAACAAACTATTTCTAAGTGGATTGGCCATTGTATTGCTTTTTGTTATTCTCATCATGGTAAGGAGATTCCGGCTGGAATCAGACCTCATTCCACTAGGGCTACTGCCACTTCTACTGCTTTTTTAAGGGGTGTAGCTACTAAAGATATTTTGGAAGCAGCTACTTGGAGTTCAGTGCACACTTTTTCTAGACATTACCATCTCCCTCTTTATTCCAAATCTAGGGCTGGGTTTGTCACTGCAGTTTTACAGGGCATGTTAGCAGCTCCCAATGCTTTATGATTTTGCCAACCTCCCTTTACCTTTGCTTTGGGATTCTACCCACAGGTTATGACTGCAGCAATGTGAGATGAAGAACATAGTACAGTTTTGTACCTACCATAAATGTAGATGTTCGAAGATCTACATTGCTGCAGTCCAATTTACCCTCCCTCCTTCCCCTCTGTAGTTTGGAGTGGTTGTGTGGTTTGGGTTGTAAATATTGTTTGTACATGGGTTTTGGAAGTTTTCTGTTTTTGGCTATGGCCTTTCTTTTTAGGGCCTTCTGACATCTGGGGCAAGAAAGACTGAGGATATGACGTCGGTCATGCGCTTTAATACCACGGCGTACTGACGTCAGATCTGAGCGACCACGACCGACGCCAGCCTAACACTTTGGTATTCGGGCCGACCGAGGACAGCGGACTACCCACAGGTTATGACTGCAGCAATGTGGATCTTCGAACATCTACATTTATGGTAGGTACAAAACTGTACTTTTCAAAACTTCAAATGTTCTAATATCGAACCCTATTCAGCGAAAGCTGAAAACATCGAACATACAGAACAGCGAATTTTATACTAGGGAAAAAATTTGCTGTTCCAAAACACATACACAACACAAGCACACCAAACAAACAGCAATCCACACACATACACCTAAAATCTTACACCTAACCCTACACTAAACTATACACACACCACTAACTATCCACTTACCTTAACCCTAACCCTAAGGTCCATCACTATCGCACACTCACCCGCTCCCTAACCCTAACTCACCTAACCCTCACGTCCACACAATCGCACACATACCTACCCGCGCCCTAACCCTAACTCACCTAACCTGCCCTAACCCTCACGTCCACACAATTGCACACTTACCTGAACCCGACCTGTAACTTTCCACCACAGCGCTGAAAATACCAAAGCAACAGAAACGGACAACCAAATTCTTTCCCGAGGAAAAAATTTGGTTTTCTGTTGCTTCGATATTTTCAACTTTCGCTGAATAGAGTTCAATATTAGAACATTCGAAGTTTTGAAACTTTGATGTTCTAATATAGACCCCTTCTGATTACTGTGCTGAGAGTCTGTGCATATACTGCAGTTATTTAATGGGTCTTTTATGCCAGAATTCCTTAAACGTTCTCCTTATACAGTCATTCTTGTGCACATCAGTTCTTTACAGCTGTTTAAAATGGATCTCTTTTGAAATGTTGGCACTCAAAATGCTGAGTCCCAACAAGCCCAAAAAAAAGACTGAAAACACAGAAGAGCAGCAAATTTCAAAAATCGCTTTTCTCCTTTAAATTTCTTTTTGCGATGAGGGGAAAGCAAGTCCCTCCTGCACCCCCCATATGGTATGCAAGCCCCTCACACACCAGACTTTATATATACCAACTGCTAGATTGCCATAACTCAGAGAAAAGGGAATATTCTGAGAAATTGCATCTTGGACTTGGTATATGTAAGTCCAGTCTTTCTGACATTCAGTTTCCTTGTTTGGGGACTCACTGTAACAGGTCCCAACAATTCAAATGATTACAGTGTGAAACTTGCATTTTAGAACAGTATTAATGACTCTCATTTGTGGTCTTGATGTTACGCATTTTACTTGGAAAAATTTTCTTCTCCCAGTGTTTACTGAAGTAGAGGTGATCATTATCCGTAAGTAAACTGGTTGTCTTTTCATAACTTGTGTACTTTTGTAGCCTTTAGAGAACTAAATGTATCAGTAATCTTGTCACAGTTAAGTACATAGGTTCATAGGAAGGTACTAGGCTATCTGCCTGAAGGCATTTATAAGCCTAGCCAGAATGTGTTGGCTTTCGCCACCCCCTTAGATTTGTTCCCTGTACCTCTGTCCAGCAGAGCCATTGAAGTGATCCCTGGGGTAAACTTTCGGTTTTCCATCCACTCATCAAGGTTTCTCTTGAAGAGGGTTAGCGAGGAGCTCTGCCTAATGTAGACTGGAATCTTGTTCCAGAGCATGAGAAGTCTCTGGGACAGGAATCTATCCCTCCAGCACGTCCTATTTATTGTTGTGGTGAGGTTTAGATCCCTGGAGCATGTGCCTCAAGGGGATATGGTTTTCTTTAGGTGGAGCATGTCCATCAATTCTGGGTTGGATATGGCCTTGTATGTCAGGCAGAGATCACCTCTGAGTAGGCGGTATGCAACTGAGTACAGCTGGAATTTCTTCAGTCGAGCTGCATAGGGCATCTGCTTGAGGCCAGTGATCCTCTTGGTGAGGCAGTTCTGTAGTCTTTTCCAGTTGTTGCAGGTGTCTTGTAAGGTACATCCCAAATGGAGCATTGTACTCTATGATGGGTCTGATGAGTGATACGTAGAGGGGCCCAATGACCTCTTTCGATCTGGATGCAAACCCTTTTGTGATTAGGTGGGCCAAATAGAAGGATTTTCTAACCACTTTGGCAATGTGATTATCAAAGGAGAGGTTACTATCTACTTGGATCCCCAGATCCCTTATTACATCTTCCGTATTTAGGGGGCTACCACCTATGTGGTAGTTTGTGGGTACTTTGTTTTTTCCAAAGGGGATGACTATGCACTTTTTGTCATTTAGCTTGAAGCCATGGTTTTGACACCAGGTATCTGTCTCAGTGAGACACTTTTGGAGGATGTCTGTTTCAGCCGGAGAGTCAATTATAGCCCCTAGTTTGCAGTCGTCTGCGAACTTGGTCAGCCATAGTTCTCCTGTACTTGCCTGTAACTTTGAGAAGTATATGCCGAACAGGAGGGGTCCTAAGACTGAGCCCTAGGGAATGCCACTTGTAACTGGTTTAGAGTCAGACCTAGCTCCCGCAACTCTTACCATGTGGGTTCAGTCCATGAGCCAGTTGGCAACCCATCTCGTGACATAGGGATTTATGTTCAGGCCGGTGAGCTTGTCTATAATACCTGAGTGGGGAATGGTGTTGAAGGCCTTTGTGAGGAATAGGTAGGCTGTGTGGACCACCTTTCCCTCATCTATAGCCTTGGTAACTGTCTCAAAGAAGTCCACCAGGTATAGGAGGCATGATCTGCCCTTAACAAAGCCGAACTGGGTAGGGTCCAGTGTTTGTAGGTTCCTAATGTCTCTGTTAATGAGATCCATAATGATGCCCTCCATAGCTTTGCAGACCAAGCTAGTCATGCTTATAGGGCAATAGTTCCTGGGGTCTGTTGTGGCTCCACCTTTGTGGAGCAGAATAACCATTGCTGTGCACCACTCTGTGAACACGTAGCCTGTGGAGAGGCTGAGTTTAAACAGTGTGTTTAGGTGAGGGGTTAGTTCATCTTTGAGCTCATGTAGGACGCAGCCTGGGACACCGCCCGGTTCCATTGATGCTGTGTTTTTGGCTTTGGAGAGGGCTGTTTTAACCTGAGTGTCTGTAATTTCAGGGGCACTACATTCTTCTGGTATAGTTATGGGCCCTTTTGGGGGTGAGAGAGGGTGAAGTTTGCACTGAACCTGTCTGCCAAGATGTTGGCTATATAGGGTCAGTTCAGTGTATTTTGTGCCATTCTGCACAAACTCGGAGCAGATCTGAGAATTGCCACTTAGATTCTTGATATAGCTAAAGAATGCCTTGTGGTTATCTTTGAAGTCCATGGCAATTTTTCTTTCAAAGCTAGCCTTGGATGATTTTATGAGGGAATGTAATTTCTTGCTGATACTGATCAGGGATGTCTTCCCTTCTTGGGATTTTACTCTTTTCTGTACTAGTTTCCTCCTTCTTTTGTATAGCGTGTTTATGGAAGGGGTCCACCAGACTGATTTCCTTTTCTTGGAGGAGCGAGTTTTGTGGTTTTGTTTGGGATAGCACGATCCATGCATTCTTGTAGGTGCCCATAGAGTGCATTAGTAAAGGATTTTGCAACTTGGACAGTGTTATCCTTTAGCATGGGGGCTTTGAAACTTCCCATCTCGGTCTTAAGTAATGTGAAGTTTGCTTTTGAAAAGTTTTTCACAGTGGTTTCTTTGACCGGGGGTGGTGGAGGAATGTGGACATCCAGAGTGATTAGTTTATGGTCAGATCTAACCAGCAAGGGGTTGACCTCTGGTGTGGAACGCCGGTCGCCCATGTTGGTGATGACCAGGTCCAATATGTTGTCACCTCTTATGGGGGTGTTGACCAGTTGATCCAGGGTGTTTGAGTTTATAAATTCTAGGAAATGTTGGGCAAGGGAGTATGTAATTGAGTAGTTCTCCCAGTTAATGTTTGACATGGTGGGTGATCTGTAGCAAGCGATAATTTGAATAGCAATTTTGCCCGTTGTTAGTTGCACGTGTATGATCTCTGAAGCATCGTGCTGTGAGGTCTATATTAAAAACAAAAACGCTTACCTTATTGAATCCCTAAATGTCGACCTGTCCTCATCGAACCACATAAACACCAAATGCCTTTAACCGCGAAATTCAAAACATTGAACTATCATACTTGTCCCACCCCACCGCCCGCTACATACTACCTACACAAACAAACTAAATAAACCACATACATACACTAACCAAAACCCTACTTCTAACCCTAAACTGCACCCTACTTCTAACCCTACACTAAGTCTTACATATACCACAAAGTATGCATTTAACTTAACCCACACCCTAACCCTAAGGTCAGTAACTATCGCACGCTTACCTTAAAAAGCTAAACCCAAACAAACTAAATAATCCACACACATACACTTAACAAAACCCTACACTAAATCTAACATACATTACCATATATGCACTTACCTTAACCTGCACCCTAACCCTAAGGTCCGTAACTATCGCAAACTTTCCTTATGGAGCTATACAGCAGAAGGCCAACAATGACGATTCGATGTTTCCGGTTTTGCTCTTCTGGACGTTCGATGTTTTCACGGTTCAATAAGGATGGGTCGACGTTTAGGGATTTGATAAGGTAGGCATTCAAGTTACTAATATAGACCTGTGCTGTGCCACTAACCTGGAGGTGTGGGTATCCCTGATGAATATGGATACTCCCCTGCCTTTTGTATTTCGGTCCAGGTTTTGTGGCTGAAATGTATGGTATGAGTTGCAGCCTGGTAGTGCTGGGGTGCTCTCTAGAGCCTTAAACCAGGTTTCTGTTACTGCACATATATCAATTTTCTCCATACTGAGGAGTGCCTTGAGTGCATGCAGTTTGAGGTTTAGACTTCTGGCATTGAGTAGCATTACCCTCAGTGTTTTGTTACTTGTGCTATTTACGGCGGTGGGTTTGTCTTTTGAGCCTTGCCTAAAAAAGGCACTATGGGGGTGGCAAGAGCCTTGGCCAGTATTCGAAAGCCTATGGGTGACAGGTGCAAACCATCTCTAGCGAAGCAACGTGGCTTGTTGAGCATGTCATCCCAGGCTGACAGACACTGGATCCCCTTTGAATGACACCAGAAGGTTAGCCAATTGTTGAAATTGATAATCTTTTCTGTATACCGTGGTATCATTCTTGGTGAGGGCAGGATGCTCCTCAGGGTCATACTGGCCTGGGCTACGTGATCAGAGAGCTCCTCCATGTCTCTTTTCATGTAGTCCAGGGAGGTACGGCTCAGGTCATTCACACCAACATGGACAATAACAGAGTCATATTTGTACTTGTTCTGGAGTGACCTGAGTGCCTGTGTTATGTGGTGGATCCTGGCACCCGACAGGCAGCTAACAGTAACCTTCTCCTTGTTCAGCCTAGTGAGTGGGACGTCAGTGTGCCTGACTATAGATTCACCTATTACTAGTGTGTCGGTATGTTATTTTGCCTTAAGGGCTGTGATTGCATGGCACACTGGTTTTGTGAAGTATGTGTTTCGTGGTTTGTGTTAGGGGGTGGAGGTTACTTGGATGTCTGCTTTGGAGGTCTCTGTTGCTTTTGCAGATTTTTATTTAGAGCCTTCAAGTATGTTTTCGTGTATTTATGTGTGCTTTTTGCCTGTGCTGGTTTCATAGGTCTATGTGAGACTGGTGGTATGATGCAAGTAATTCCCTTCTCCTCTTGACTGCCTGGTCCAGTCTTGGGTTGAGAGAGCTTAGCCTCCAGTTTGGCTGTATAATTGCATCTCTCGCATGTATTAGTGTTTGGTGGAAGGAGAAGAGGGTTGTCTGTGTACATGAGGCAATTGTAACATTGCCTCAAAATGCCCAGATTCACCAGTTGGACCAGAGAGTACACCTAAAACTGCCCTTTGGACATGCCTGGATAGTTGAATAGAGAGCCTTGTCCTTCTCTACAGTATAGGGGGGGGGGGTCTAGTGCTAAGGTTTATTAGTGCTTGCTATGAGTTTTGAGCAAGTGCCGGGACGAGAAGTGAATGGTTTGAGTGCTTAAGTTGAAAGTTTGTCTAGTTTCAAGGGAAAAATTGAAGAGTAGACTTTGTGGAGCCGCTAATAGTAATACCCTAGCTAACCGATGCTGCCCAGCGTGCAAAACCGCACTAATGCAGCTTTTATAGCAGGGAAATGAAAGAGATAGAAATTAGCCCAAAATGGCCAGTAAACTACTAATTTCTGGGCTGAAACCACTCCTCCAGGGACAGATAGGCTGCTCAAAGCTCCCTCTCTCACACTGAACAGAGAAACTTCCTTCTATCCAAGTAAGGTATGGGCAAACACAGAAACTTGTAGCACAGCCCTGAATTCAGCATTAACCTGAAAACTGGACTATACTAGCTTAGAAAGGTGGGAAAACAAGTATTTTTTTTTTGTTTTTTGTTTTGTTTTGTTCAGAAAATAAAGCAGATACAATCAAGAAACACTTTAAATGCACAGAAATGGCTATCACACTTGAGTGTGTAGCCTACAACAGTTAAACAGGTAATTTAAACACAAAAACGACTTTGTTAAAATGCAAGCAGTAAAATAAGTACAATATGTAGCTGAAACAAGCTTTTTAAATCACAGAAACTCTAGAAAAATTGGCGTTTTAGGTAGAATTAGCTAAAGGCATCAAGAACATGCAGAAAAATGATACTTAATCACTCCAAAGTCTCTCTTTTGTCTCTCTGCTGATGTAGAACTCTGCAGGGCACCAGGCAGGAGCTTGCTGAGCTGTATACTAGTGCAAAAACCTCGCAAATGCAGGTTTTATAGCAGGAAAATGAAAGAGATAGAAATTAGCCCAAAATGGCCACTAAACTACTAATTTCTGGGCTGAAACCACTCCTTCAGGGACAGATAGGCTGCTCAAAGCTCCCTCTCTCTCACAGTGAACCGAGAAACTTCCTTCTATCCAAGTAAGGTATGGGCAAACACAGAAACTTGTAACACAGCCCTGAATTCAGCACTAACCTGAAAACTGGACTATACTAGTTTAGAAAGGTGGGAAAACAAGTTTTTTTTTTTTGTTTTGTTCAGAAAATAAAGCAGATACAGTAAAAAAAACCCCACTTTAAATGCACAGAAATGGCTATCACACGTGAGTGTGTAGCCTACAACAGTTAAACAGGTAATTTAAACACAAAAACAACTTTGTTAAAGTCCAGGCAGTAAAATAAGTACAATATGTAGCTGAAACATTAGCCAAATTCAATAAAATAACAGAACGAAGAAACCTGGACATGGTGTAAAATTTGAAACTAAAAAACAAAAAGCACCAAGGAAGCAGTGGGGTTTGGATTTTTACACTTAACCAATTTAGATTGTTTGATTTATTAAAGTGCTTTCATCTTTTCCTATTAAAGACATCATTAGAACTATTACGCAAATAAAAACAAACCAGGTTAAAATAACTGGGCAATAATACACACCTCATCAAATAAGCCAATCAACAAAAGACTCAATTAAGCAACCCCGCAAAATACCTTTTTAACACACTGTCACCTAGAAATTAAAACAATTCTACCATATAAACATAAATGTTAGTAAAAAAACTCTATATAATACTATAAACAATGTACAAAAAAAGTGTTTTAATAGTGTGAATAAAAACTAAACCATATTATGTCTCCTTTTTAACTCTCTGGCAATAGAAATAACTTCATTAATAACAGGAGGAGTGAAGGCATCCACAACATCTCCCAGTGTAATAATAAATTCCTCCAATCATCAGAATAAGGTTTGGCAGGAACTTGTTCAAGAATTAAACCTGTCAAACCCTTCACACACGAAAGAGTGTTGAGCAAGGGCACTTTTGTTATCAAATCGCTAAATGCTATATACATTTTGATATATTCTCCAATTAAGTCCATTAATAGTTTTACCAAGATAAAATGCTTGGCAGCAGGTACCAAAACCAAGGTAAATTACTTTCATACCAGCAATAGCACTTGCCACCTGACACAAATCTCAAGATCTTATCGTAAAGCCAGCCCGTATAGTTACTTTCTGTATATTCACATTGATTACATTTACCACATTTATGGGTAACTGGCCAAGATCCAAACTCCTTGAAAAATGGCTTTTCTAAAAGGTCTTTGATATTATGTTTCTTCTTATAGGTAAAAGTTGGTCTTGATACCCAAATTGACTTAGTGGTTTCATCACAATCAAACAAGGACCAGTTTTTCGCAATAATGTTTTCAATTCCTTTTACGTCTAAAGTGTAATGTAATACCATGCTGTTATGTGAATTAAAACCAGTCCTACCAGCTTCATTGTGCTGCTTGTCCTTAAATAACCCATATTTTATAATAGGACCATATCTGTTTTGCCTTTCAGTGCAATCTCTGCTTTGACAGTATCAAATCAAACTGGTTGAAAAACCTCTAGCCAAAAACATGCCCCTTAACACATGAAATTCATTATAACAAAAGTTGGCATCTGAGGTAAGCCTCGATACTCTAATAAATTGACTCTTAACTATGCCCTTTTTTGATAAAAAGGGTGGCAACTAGAGAAAAAAAGAAAGGCATTACTAAAAGGTGTCTCTCACCCACTCCTTCTAAGTAAACTCGCTAACTTACATTTCTCCTCCCCAACTATCTCCTGGTTCTCCAGCTATCTTTCTACCCGCCAGCAATCAGTTAAATGGCTCTCTGCACTATCCTTCCCTCTCACTGTACAAATTGGAGTCCCCCAAGGGTCCATACTTGGACCACTACTCTTTAATATTGTCACCAACTTGCTCTACTCCTCTTGTCCCCAGTCATCTCTTGTGCAATATGCTGATGAATCAACTGTTATAACCATTGCTGACAACCCAACTGACCTCCACTCAACTACTCAGGCATCCTTCCACACCATTGAGACTTGGCTTAGTGATGATAAACTAATATGTAATCCAAAAAAACTAAGCTCCTACTCTTCCTCCCTAAAAACATCACCACACTCAAAAATACATTTACCATCTTATCTTGCAACAACACTATCATCTTAGCTGAATCTAGTACTAAATTGCTAGGTGTTACAATAGATGATCAGCTAAAGTTTGATCTCCGTAATACTACTACTTCTTTCAGCTTTTCCCAGTTAGGGGTCGCCACAGCGGATCATCTGTCAGCTCATGATTGGCAGTGGAGTTTTACAGTATTGAGTTGCCAGCCCAGCGCCCAACCTTCCACAGAAGGCACACACATGCACGCACTCATGCCTAGGGCCAATTTTGAGTGTCTAATCCACCTACAGCATGTCTTTTGGGATGTGGGAGGAAACCAGAGCACCCGGAGGAAACCCACACGACCACAGGGAGGACATGCAGACTCCGCACAGAAGGCACCCCAGTCAAGGATCAGACCAGAGAACCTTTTGCTGTGAAGTGGCAATGCTAATAGGTGCACCACCGTGGCCGCCCTTGATCTCCATATTACTAACTCGGTAAAAAGAACTCATCAGAAACTTGGGCACCTTTTCTGTAGCAAGGAATACTTAACTAACACTGCCAGAATAACTCTCTCCCAGGCTTTATTACTCCCAACACTCCTGTACAGCTGCCACATATTCACACCACTGCATAGCACTACAGCAACTAGAGTGGCTAGAATTCCCTCAGCTGCTCCAACTATACCAACTACAAATCATCCACTCTATCTTCTATCTACCCTCCTTCTGCCCCAGCTTCTCCACTATCATATCCAAATATTCCCCTGATAGGATGCTACACAGCTCAAATCAAGAATTATTAGACGTCTACAAACCCAAAACCAAAATAGGCTGCCTTTTCTATAACTATAACCCAGCTACATCCAGGAACCAACTCCCCTTGGAAATAAAATCCCTCCAGCACAGCAAAAGTTTCAAATTAGCCACAAGGAAATACCTAAAAACAAAGTGGTCTTGCTACTGTAGCCAACCCTCCTGAAACCACCATCCTTTCATCACCTCACTCTTAATGTATCTCTAACACTATTCCCCTGCCTCTTCTACCTCTTCCCTTCCTCTATCTCCAACCACTCTTAATTCTTACAGTCCCAAAACAACCTACCTGTCTAGTCTGTCTCCTATACTCTACCTCCCCTACATCTCCTACTAGCCATTCTTACTTTCCTTTCTTGTTTCCAAACTCCTATACAACTAGATCCTACCCACTTTAAATAAGCATATGCCAAGCTATTAACTCATTTTGCTCTAAGCAGCTTAAATAATATTGTAACTAGTCACATTTTCTTCTGCTAATTGTTTAAAATCTTGTTTGTAACAACTCACATACTTGTCTGCCAATCGTTAATACTCTGTATAATTGAATTGCCTGAGCAGCTTTTTTTCTCTCCAGGTCTCTGCTTGTAAGATCCTATAGCTGATTGTTACTACTATGTTACTAAAATTTAATGAATTGTTTTCTAGTCCTGAGGAGCTTTTCTCCCCGGGTCTCTGGTGAAAATGAGCCAAAAGCTCAGCCAGACTAACTTGGTTAGCAAATATAAAATAAATAAATAAAACTGAGTTTGTGATATAATCTACTCTAAAACCCACCCTGAGACCATAACATTTTTTATATTCAGTTAATTTCTGTCAAACCAATATAATAAGTAAAATTTAAAAACTCAGTGCTGTTTTCAAATTGACCAAAAAAGTCAATGAACTGTTTTGAATCACCCTACTATATAAACAACAAATCTTCCAAATATCTATAAAATCCCACTTACTTTTAGTACTCACCATCAAAAGTAATATTTTTAACATCACAAGTGACAAAAATACAATTGGAATCCATATCAGCATTTCGTAACTTGTCCAGCAAATCCCACAAATCATGTAAAATATGCTGAAAATCACAAAACAGATGCTTAAGGTTTGAGTCAACAAATTTTGCAAGGGGTACACTTGTGATGTTAAAAAAATTATTCTCGGTTATACCCCATGATGAAGGGTTACAGTGGTTTGATGAAGTTATACGCAAATATGGAAATTTGTCTGATACTGATTGTATATTAATTTATGATTTTATGGATAATATTTTGACAATTTTATTACTTTTGATGGTGAGTACTACAAGCAAATCACTGGTGTGGCAGTGGGGCCACATGTGGGATATTATAGATATTTGGACGATTCTTAAATATCTGTAAATTAGACAAGCATAAGATGGAAAAAAGGAATTCAGTTACCTTACATTATTAGACTGCATGTTAATTTTCTGATTCTTATTTATGTTATAGTTTAGCATGTTGCCATTTCATGTTTTGCTGGTAAAGATATTTAAAGAAGTGAAACTAAGCATATTTACATAACAAGATGTCAATGATTTTTTAAATTTCCTTTGTGAATAAAGAAAAGGGAAAGCTGTTTATTTTCCCCTTAATTTCTTCTTTTTCTCATTGTCTTATTTCCATTTATTTTTTAAGGATATAATGGACCAGTCCATATCCTCTGTTTGTTCAAAAATGTTGTTAGTTTGTAGATATAACAGAGCAAGATCAAGATCTTTGAATAATTTAACCCTGTTAGAAAGGAAAATCTTCAGTCTGCCTGTGAACAGTAAATGTGCTTTTAACTGCTTTTTCTTAAGTTCTCTTATAAGGGGAAGGAATTGTTTACTTTTAGACATCACTCTTGCTGAATAGTCTTTATCAAAACAAATAAAATTACCTTCTGCTTTAAGTGGTGACTTAGCCCAGGCAGTTTTTAGTACCAGTTCTTTATCCTGAGATGAAGTAAATTTAATCATGATGTTCCTCGGGGAAGTACTGGACTTTGATACAGGATTAACCAGAGATCTGTATGCTCTCTCTATACCAAAAGAGGAGCTTCTGGCAAATTTAAAGTTTTAGGGAGGCAGGTAGACAAGAAATTAACCATATTGTTACCTTCTGTTCCTTCTGGTAGACCAAAAATATGAATGTTGTTCTTATGGGACCTGTTCTCAAGGTCATCTATTTTGGCTAGTAAAGAGTTGTTTTATGACTATATTGTCAATACACTTGAAAGTCTCATACATAAAAGAAGCAATAAACTGTATACTTGACAGACATAACATAGAAAGTTTTCATTTGCAGCAATAAACCACTGAATATAAACAAATAAATGTTTAAACACTGTAGAACAATTATTTGTTTAATATAATCTTACAAAGAGGGAATAGAAGGGTCTGAAAGTACATTGTTCGTATGGTGTGACACACTACAAAACATTTTAAATTGTTGTGCAGTAGTCTTTCATGTTTTATACTATTGATGAATTTCAAAACTATGCATAGATAAGGAGCAATAATAGATGCAAGTATATCTTACTTTAACACCTTAATCAATCCATTAAACAGAAGAATGTATATGTTAAATAACAAGTTAAGATGTGAAATAATTGTTCTACTATTATGTATTAACAATGCTTTAAAGGATACAGATGAAATATAGATATAAAAGGTGTTGACATAAATGAGAATTTAAACTCTAAAATTCAGCTGTACTAATGACATCCTACGGACATTAAATGACAATGAAAATTCTCTATCTGCAGTTTTCTTAGCAATGGATGCATTTCAAAGAAAATCTGGTTTAACATGTAATGATAAAACAAAAATCCTACCTATAAACACAAATAAGAATAGAATCAAAAATAAATTCAATAAATATATTGTCAAAAACAAGAAAATTAATTATTTAGGAATAATTATAGAATATAACATCAAATATATAATAAATTATAATTATACTAACAGTGCAACCAAAATAAAGAATAATGTAGACAAATGGAATACAGTTTTTTTTTCATGATAAAAGAGAAGTTATCTATAATCAAAATAATCATTTTACCAAAAATGCTATATATTATACAATCACTATCATTACTCCCCACAAAAAGGTGTATTAAAGAATTTAACACTTTAATTTTGTGACTTCTCTAGTATCCCAGTAAACCAAGAATTGCTTTAAACCATCATATGAGAGATCGGGCAGCAGGAGGGATAGGCCTTCTCAATCTAGAATTATATTCATTATCATCAGTTATAAAAACAATATATCTTTGGATTAGTAACACACAACTAGGTTGAAAGAGTTTTTAGGATTTTTTTTTTATAAACTCTAGATATTCTAATAATTATCTCATATTAAATAACAGTCTACATTGGTTATTAAAGGATTGCCTTATAGGGAAAGTCACCAAACACGTGACTCCTGTTTCATTTCTACTATATTAAACACTTTTAAAATTTATATATAGAAACCTGGCATATAAAGCATGGATCTCCCTTATATTTCCTATGGCATATACCCAAAATAGCATCTCCACCTCAAATTTAGAAACAATGGTCACATTTAAAGAGAAAAATCTGCTGTATTGGTTTCAATTAACGAAAGATGAAAAGTTGCATTCTGTTGATTATATTGAGGAAATATAATTTAGATAAATACATGTGGCTAGATGAAAGAAGTGAGAAAGACGAAGAAGACAGAAGACGAGAAGACAGGCCGAGAGGCAGATGAGACAAGAAGATCGAACGATGACGGATGACGACAACCGCGAAGAGGATGCCGACATGGGGAAAAGGGCAGAACATGTATAATGGTAAACGACGTGTGGTGAAGTCGAGGCAGGTAAGTGTGTCTTGAGGTCGGTGGGTTAAGTGGGGGTGGGTTAGGGAGGTTAGGTTAGGGGGAGGGGATAGGGGGGGGTTAGAGTAGGGGGTTAGGAGGGGGTAGAGGGGGGGGGTTAAAGGAGTTGGGTTAAGGGAGGGAGTTAGGGTTAGGGTTAGGGGGGGTAGAGGAGGGAGGGGTAGGGCGAGTTAGGGTTAGGTTAGGTTAGGTGGGGGAGGGCGTAGGAAAGTGGTGATAGGTTAGGAGACCTTAGGTTAGGGTTAGGGTTTGTGGTAGTGTAAGGGTGTTTTGGTGTGCTTGTGTTGTGTGTGTGTTTTGTGTGTTTGTGGTGTGTTTTGTTTAATTGTTTGTGTTTTGTATGTGTGGTGTGTGTGTGCAGTGTGTGTGTTGTGTACCGATTTATTTTTTTATTGTGTTGTGTTGTGTTGTGGTTTGTTTGGACTGGACGAATATATGTGTCGGGTGATGTGGTTGTCGGTGTTGTGTGGTTTCGACTATGTCAGGTAGAACCGGCTAGATATACAATCCTGCGGACAACATGTAGAAGGGGAAATTAAGTTAATGCAATCAAGGATAATAGATCATATCCCAAAATTAATTGAATATCTAATATTCTTAATGCAACAAAATGTATTGGGACAGGGTCTCTTATCTAAATTATATAGAGTTGTGAGGAGAGAAACAAAACATTGCAATGACAATTATTGGAATTATTTTACCCAAATTAATAATAGACCTCCGAGTGAAGAAGATAAAAAAAATATTCTAATATCTTCTAAACATACAACTTCATCTCTTAGATGGAATCTCTTTACTTGGACATTTTTGCATAGATCTTTCTTCACACCACATAAAATTGAATTAATGTTTGAGCAGAAACAAGTTTGCAGGAGATGTAAACAAGAACTTAAAGCTAATTGGCAACACATGTTTTTGACTGTACTGTCTTAACACCTTATTGGAATAACAATCTCTTTTTACAGGAGTTTTATGGAGATAAATTTGTTTTATCTAAATTACTAATCCTTTTTAATACTCCTGTTCCTATATGTGTTAAAAATTAAATATCACATTTTGTGGTCTATACTATCTATAGGGAGAAAGTTTATAACTCAGAATTGGAAGAATTAATCTACATCCTCCTTCAAAGAATTTATAAATATTGCAACTGAAGCCTGTCACCTGGAAATCATTACAATTAAATCAAGAACAACCAGGATTACCTTTTGCTACAATGCATGGACAAAATTAGAGATATGTTTGACAAAAATAACTGCAATTTAGATTTAATGTAATGTATAATAACTTGAATGATTTGATGGTTAGTGGGCACTCCTGTAAATAGTTGTTTTTTCTTTTGTGTGTGAGGTTTAGTTGAATTTATTTCATGTATTATGTTCATAAATCTCTGACTGTAAATATTGTGATTATTTTACAAACTGAAAATTCAATAAAAACTTAAAAAAAGATACAAATGTTGCAGGTAATGTCAAATATATTATGAGAACAACTTCAGTACTTGTCTTAAAGACAGTTTGTGAACAAGCTTCAGCAAGCCTAGTGGAATGGGTCTGTTAAAATTTGGTAGTGCAACCAGGATGTGAAAACTGAAGCATTATGATTCAACTACAGCTTCTCTGGCTACTAGGTCTGTTGGATACATTGTGTGAAAATAGCCTCACATTTATTGCTATCACAATATTTATGATGCAGTCACCTTACAGTGGCATTTGTATTTTGTCATCCCTGAAAAATTCCTTGTAGCTCCAGGCAGACTTGTATTGTTGAAAAGAAAGTTTAATGGTACCACCCCACCACCAAATGAAATAATCTTTTGGGACTTCTCCAGGGCAAATCTACTTCATATTGTAGAGGACATGTGCAACATTTCTGACAGTCCGTCAGAAATGGACCCACATGAGAGGGATGCCACATTCACTTCCACATTTTACCAGCAGTTAAACAGCTGCACAGAAATGTCTGTACCCATCTGTCATAAATATAATGGTAAATTCATGAATAAACCTCTCTGGTGAATCTCCCATATTACTAAACTGTATTACAAAAGAATTAAAAGAATGAAAAGTTCTCAGAAATTTACACCACCAAACTAACTGAACATATTCCCTGTCAAGATCACACAAGAGGATGTCAGCATGGAACTTGAGAGCACTATTAGGAAATGTAAATGTAAAGCAGAGTATGAACATGAGGTCCCTAGAGATACCAAAGGAAACTTCAAATCTTTTTCAGTTATGTCAGGAAATTAAGGAATAATGTTTATCCAAGAACTGAGCTCATACATAATCTTATACATTCCATTTTAGTGATACATTTGCCCCACCAACTCACATTGTAGTACTCAATATCCCTTAAAATGTAGTTCCCCAGTAATCACATTGGAACAAGTCTTAGAATCCCTGTTAAAGGTTAAAACCAACATTTCTATGGAACCAAATAACACGCCAGGCCACATTCCTGTCAGTAACAAGTATGCAGTATCTGAAATTCTGCTTAAACTGTTCAGCCACAGCCTATCCATGTGGTTTGTCTCTGACTGCGAAACAGCCAGTGTGATTCCTGTCTCCAAGGGTGGCTCCTGTACACACCCATGTAATTATAGGATTATTGGTTTCAATAGCTTAATATGCAAAGCCACAAAACATATTATAGCAGAACTCATTTATGCAACCCCATTTGTTTTGGCTTTATGAAGGGTAGGTCTTAACTTCTGAACTTGGTAAACTCCTTTGAAAAGGATACAAAGGCATTGGACAGTGGTCACTCTGTGCATGTTGCTTATCTTGACCTGGCCAAGGATTTTGGCACTGTCCCCATGCTGGTATTATTGAAAAGTTAGACAAATTTTAAATGTTAACCTCTAAGTTGTCTGCTGGATTGTAAACTGGGTGTCCAACATATCCCAAGTAGTGAAAGTTTTGGATATCCTCTCTGAATGTAAAATTGTTACTACTGGGGTACCATGGGGATCACTGCTAGGCCTTCTCCTGTTTGACATTTATTTTGCAGACATTGAAGACAGTATCCTTAAAGTGCAGTTAATCAAGTTTTCTGATGTTTGCAAACTGAGCACTGTTATCTGCTCATCCTCTGATGCTAAGCTGCTCCAAAAAGAGATGGAAGATGCACATACCTAGTGTACTGAATAATAGAGGAGCAAAGTAGTACTCCACAAAAAAGACACTTCAACCTCATATGTTAATATGGTGCATATCTTCAGACAGAAAAAGTCATAAGAGATATAGGTAATTATGTGGACAACTTGGCCTCACTCAATATTTCCACCATATTTAGGAAATCCTGCTATCTGGCCAAGTTCATTTTCAATGGAATATCTTCATAGTCCAAAGAAGTCATCTTACCACTGTACTCTCCTTATCAGACCCATCACTGAATGCTGTGCCTCATTTGTTATGTAGAAATCCAAGCATTTCACTCAACCTGAAAGGCTCCAATATTTGTTTCAACTATCCTAATAGATTAGCACAACTCTCCTTTAATTCAGTAGCCTACCAGAAGTTCTGAGGTGACCTCTTTCTGGCTTTTCATTTACGAAACCAGTTGCTCTAAAAACACCTGTTTCAGGGACCTAAATTAACTCCACCAAATAAATTAGACTCACTGGAGGGATAGAGTTCCTAACTGAACATATTCCTTGCCAGTGGAGTAAGTTACCATTACAGGTCAAGCAAACTACTACTTTATCTGCCTTTAAGGCTAGTCTCAATGATTGGATGGGTCAGCATAAATTTATACCAACGTTGTCATGTATGACCTTGTTTGATTTGACAGGTGGGCATTGTTAAGTACCGTAAAGAGTGGCAAGAACTTTTAAGTGTGTCTACATAAAGGTGTATATGGGTAGGCGTGTTCTGACATTTGGCTAGTATTGTTCCTGTGTTTGGATATGATATGTTGTAACTATCAAATAGATGCACTTGTGCTGTTTTCAAACCTTTCTGCATTCAGGTTTGTTATATAAATGTAAGAATGGAATTGTTATAAAAATTATATGGTCACAGAAGGTGAAATGTGTGGTGTTTTTCAGGTACTATGATGGCTTTCATACAGTTCCTCCATTACAGAAAGGTAGAAAGTCAGTCCTACATTGTGTTGTGTTTGAGGTATGCTGACAGATTATTTCAGGAGGGAGACAGAGGTTTCAGTTGCTGTCAGCTGAAAAAAAAAATTGCCACATGTCTACCATTTTTTCATCATAAGAACACAAGGCCCCATAAAACGTATTGATACTTGTTACTGAATTAAAGAGCTGAGTTAAAGCTTGCAACTTACAAGACAGAGTAGTAAGAGGTCACTGCATACCTCTCAACCTCTTAGAGGAAGAAATCTGGATAAAGTCACAAATAACTGGGGGGCAAAGGCCAAAAAATAGGGACACTTTGTAAATATTGCTCTTACAAACTTACGACAATGACAGACCAACAGGTTTTGCATTAACATGAATTTTATGAAGGATATGAGACAAATGTCTGCCATTATTTTCTGATTTCAGTCCTCAATGATTTGTCAGTGATTTGCTAGAAAACCACCATCTTATGAGAAACAGGCCAAACATATAAGGCAAAAATCTGGACATTCTGTGAAAATCTGGACAGTTGAGAGGTATTGTATTGAGAATGATCAAACAAGAAGTACATTGATACAAGAAGTACATTTAACATAAGTAAAACCAAAGATGTCTGTAGAATGTGTGAAATTATTTCTGCCTTGATTAATGGGCTTGAATGAAGAACTACTAGAGTATGGAAGGAAAAGAGCAGAAGTATAAAAATGAACAATAAGGGTCATTAGTTCGAAAAAAACATGTCACTGATCATTTCTACGTAAGGTATGATTGTAAGCAGTATAAAAGATATGCTGTATTGGTTTTGCAAAAACTACAGGTGGATAAGGATACTGTACAGAAAACAGTGGACATTTGCCGTCCTCACATGAGATCCTGTGGGACTCGTGGAGAACCCATCCCAGTGGAAACTAAGGTATGTGTAGCTTTATGTATACTAGCTTCAGACACTTTTCTGCAAGCTACAAGGGACGTGGTGGGTGTTTCATAGCCCTGTGTCCAAGAATACTCAACAAGTTCCTCAGTGTAATGCACAACATGTGAGGGAAAATATGTGGTGTTCTCTTACCCCAGAGGAGAGAATTACCACCATACAAAATATCTATGCCATAGCCCATTTCCCTGAGGTACTGGGGGCCCTAGACTACACCCACATTGAAATAAAAGCCTGAGCTGGTGATCTGGGAAGGAGCTGTGTGAAAAGAAAAAGCTATCACTTCATCAACTGTAAGGTGGTCTGTTATACACAAGCTATCTATAATGTATGTGTACATTACCCTGGCAATTTCCACAGCTCCCACATATGACACATTTGTGACCTGTACCTAAAGTTTTCAAGGGCGACTTCCCACAAGGACATCTAGTGGAGGATGCAGGATATGTGCTAGAACCTTGGCTCATAATTCCTATGAGAAACCAATACAACCCCACTGTGCAAGGTTGCAATACTGCACATGCCCAGACTTAAAATATTATAGCACGTGTATTTGTGCTGCTGAAATCAACGTTCCACTGTCTATATACATCTGCAGATGCATTGTACTATGACCCTGTCACCTCTGCCATACTATGCCATCTTACATAACATACATAGAAAGCAGTTGCAGCAAGGTGCCCCAGGACAGGGACCACAGTTCCCAGTACCAGATGACACAGATATGGAGTCAGATGAGGAATCTGCAGATGGAGGAGGTGATCAAGGCAGAGAGAGGTGTGCACAATATGTCATGGCAGTGGCTAGGAGACTGCAAACAGCATGTACACCCACCATTTAATTAAAGAAAAAAGCTAAGCAAATGCAAACAGTAATACTGATGTATAGAAGCAAGCCAGGCTTTGCTTACCCATGCAATGGCTGGTTACACTGAGCGTCAGACATAGGCAACCCCAGGCTACGATGTTCTCAGCAACAGTAACAAAGATTCATGATAAACCTATAATGAATTCATAGTATGCATAAACAGAAGTAAGTGTTAAATAAAATCCAGTAATGATTATTTGTGCACGAATGTCATATCTATGACTGATGCACACAGCAAATGCAGCCAAAGCTAACTATGGCGCACAGGGTGGCAACATAATGCATATGCAAGTAAAAGATTCATGTTCCATATAAATGCATCAGGCATAAGCAGACCCATGTCAGACAACTCCACAGGTGGATATGAAAATGTCAGCATTATCTGCACAAGTTGATTACCACAGTATCTATATAACCTTATGTCTACAGAATAAAAGATAATTAAGACACAAATGACAAATTTCAATCATAGATTACAAAGAAAAAAATGTATTTGCCAAAAATATGCACTGCCTGCTTACTATGTGCATCATACATAAACAGCCTAAGTCTGACCCCCCCAGCAGGGGGTCAGGGAAATCTCGACATCATCTGCACAAGGGGGTGAGCAAGCTGTACTACAATATAACCAATAGTACTAATATGACTACTGTAACTAACAACACTGCTGAAGTTAAGCAGGGTAAACAAAATCAAACATTATTACACATCCTAATGAAAACATGCCCTTTGACTAAACAAGCATTAGCTGGCCACTCTGTGCATCAGACTTAAGTAACCTTAAATCACAGATTGTGCAAGGGCAGGGCACAGTCACCATCATTTGCACAGTGTATGTGTATGTGTGTGTGTGTGTGTGGGGGGGGGGTTACAGGAGGAAAAGCCTGATACAAAAGAACTGAGTGTGGGAAATGAGGTCAGAGCAAGTATGCACTCTCAGGTCCAGTATGAATAATACTGTGTGTGTGTGTGTGTTGTGAGAGAGATGAGGTCAGAGCAAGTATACACTGTTAGGGCCAGTATGAAGAATAGTGTGTGTGTGTGTGTGTGTGTGTGTGTGTGTGTGTGTGTGTGTGTGTGTGTGTATGTGTGTGTTGAGAGAGAGATGTCAGAGCAAGTATATACTGTTAGGGCCAGTATCTCTAGATGTAAAAAAGTCAGATTTGAAGAATGTTTTTGTGTATGTGAAGTGTTGTGTGTGTGTTTCTGCAGGAATGTAGCCATAGCACTGGTGCTAGCCCTATGCCCTGGCATCCATGACAGGTGTGAGAAATGCATGGTATGGGATCAAGTTCATTGTCGATGTGCCTGACCATGTCAACTACCTCTGCCAGGAGTTGCACTGCTAGTTACATGACACTGGCTAGGAGTTGGAGTGCTACCTGAATGTGAACAATGTTTGATGGATGAGCTGCTATCACAACTACATCTATGACCACATCTGGGTATGGACACATCCACCACTGATGTAGCAGTGAAAGTAGTACCACTGTGAAAGCAAGATCTGGCATGACCACTGCTATGTCAGCTCACATCTGATAATGTACTAGCTCTTTGGCCTTGTTGATGCTGCCTCTTCCCTAGCAGACATTCAGTAACAGATGCTGCATGGTGCAGTGTGTCATTTATGCTGTCCAGTGAGTAATGGTCCATGCAGTCTCATACATCACAGTATACCACATGCAGTAGTTTGGCTGTCTCTTCTGAGGCCCTGGTAGAACTTGTCAATCTCTCCACAATGGCCTTACATGTATGTTGGATGACAGATACTGACACATCAACGTCAGGGGAAAGAACAGTAAGCATACCTTCTCTGAGCACCTATACTGACACCCTTGTATGGATATTCACTCTCACAAGGGCTAGGGAGATTCCAATAGCTCTGCAAGTGGAGTAACCACACTACCATGATCAACTGTGTCCCCATCAACCTGTCTACTTTCAAATGCATCTATATCTCAGATGTGTGTTGGCATAATGACTGTGTCCATACTGTGGGGAGGGGAAGTGAGAGCTGCAATCATCGTGTCAGACATGACATGTGCAACCCCGACCTGTGCCAGCTCATCACCACCAAATTCTTCAAAGGCTACCAATCCTCTAACATCATGCAGAGGGAACCCCACAGTGCTGGTGCCAGCCTCACTTGTAAATACAACAAAACAGAAAAATAATTGAAATAGAAAAGTAAACACAATATAATACCTACAGCTAAATAAATCAACCACACTTACAAATGCAAATAATCTTGGAGATGAATATATATAACTAACAATAAAAAACATATGCCCATACCCTGTGCAGGTGGTTGTTGTTATCTAAGTGCCAGATGTCTCTAGACACACAAATTTCAGTTAATAGAGGTATTGTAAACATACAACTTAAGAAAATTTAAAAGAATTTGCAAAGTAACTAATTTTATATATTTAAATGACACACCTAGGGTTTACCTTTACCTTTTCTAATATGCCAAAAGTATAACTCCTATAATACGAGCAAAGTGTTGAGTGTTTGTACAGAGCACTGTTTTCATTACCGTTACTAATATTATATTGATGTTCATAAATTCGCTTCCTAAAATGAAGCTCAGTTTTCCCTACATAAAATGCCAGGCAACCTGAGCATCTGGCTAAATACACCACATTCTTTGTTCCACAGTTCTCTTTCACAAATCTCTCTTTAGTTTTTAAATAATTCCCCCAAATCAAATAACTATCCTCCATAATAAAACTACATTGCGGACATGCACCACATTTTGTGGTGCCTTTTTCATTCGCATCCAAACCATACCCACTCCATACCTCAAAATTCTCTTTCAAATTCCTCCCAGGTTTGAGCACAAATCTTCATGTAGGTCCCGCAATTCCTTGAATAAATCTGGTTAATTTTTAAAATATTCCAGTTTCTACTAACTATATATTTTATTTCCTGAGCTTGTGGCGTATACTCAATAACCAGTGCTCTTTCTTAATTAATATTATTCCTCTCATCCATTGATTTCCCCAAAACATTCTCCCCTCCCAATAGGGGTTTATATATTTTCCCACTCACTTGTCGCATAAATTTCCACTTCCTTCACTAATCACAAGGGATACCATCTTACAATAAACATCTCAAGCACCTTTCCCATTTCCCCTTTTAAATCATCATAATGGGAAGTCATTCTTGCAATACCTTGTGGAACACAGGTTAATTAAGGAAATTTATGAAGGAATAAGGATAAATAAGCCTAGAGTACCAACCATTTTTGGCAAACTGAAAATTCACAAAAGGATAGTGGATCCATCACTCAGACCTATCATAGCTGCAAGGGTGTCTTAGACATATGCACTGGGGTTATATATAGACAGTATGGTAAAAGATATTGTTATGGGGGCAGCTCACTTGATAAAAGACTCATGGGACTTTCTTGGTAGGTTAAGAAAGACGCAGTGGTGCAACGGTAGCATTGCTGCCTCACAGTAAGAGGTTCTCTGGCTCGATTCTCGGTTGGGGTGCCTTCTGTGCAGAGACTGCATGTCTTCCCTGCATTCGTGTGGGTTTCCGCCGGGTGCTCCAGTTTCCTTCCACGTTACAAAGACATGCTTCTAGAAGATTTCTCTCCGGGCTTCCACTGAAAATTTTCTTCATTCCAAGTCGGACTTTCCCAATAAACAAATGTAAAATAAAAAGAAAAAAAAAAAGATCTCACCCATTGATTTAAACTTTTTAACTGTTGATGTTAGAGATTTGTTTTCAAGTATACCTAGGGACATTGGTCTAGAACAGTTTCAAAATACCCTAACAAGATTTAGTGGAATGAATTGACGCAAGTGGGGTCGGAACTGGCCATTGTAAAAGGTGAATTGACTAGATTGATTGACCTGCTTAGCCAATCCCAACATAAAAAGATAGCGAGCACCTTGGACCCCTCCCCCTTAATGCCAGATCCAAATGGAGGGCAAAGTGTTGAAGAGATTGGATTTATCTGATGAACTTGGGGCTGCTGGCAGTGGAAATAGAATCAGTAGGAGAGTATAGGGGATTGTTTGATATTGTGCATGGAGAATGACAGAACTCACAATCTAGAACATAAGACAAAAGGTACCGTGTAAAAAGAAACTTATAAATCTGTAGCAGCTTGCTCAGTGATGAGTAAACAGGTAGTTTACTGTAGTGGAATGTAATGGGGGTGAGGGGAGGTGCAGGACTGTTGAAAAAGACAATGTGAATAACATTCAGAACAATGGAAATAACATTATTTTAGTTGGTAATAATGAAAAAAGCAGTCATTTTGGTGGAGGGACAAATGGAGAATACGAAAAGGGTAATGTCATCAGTCCATTTCAGTAGTAGATGGACAATTAATCCATTTTGGTGGTTGATGCACAACAATTTTAATTTCAGTGTTAACCGTGGTGTTGGGGTTAATAGAATGGAACAAATGGTGAGTAACAAAGTGGACTTTAACACTGGAAACTCATTAAAATATTTAATTTATAGACTGGATAAACTGTTGAAAATCAAAACATTGCAAATTGAAAAGGTATATTTATGGAAGTGTCTTGAGATGGAAGTAGTGCCACAAGGGCTTTGAATTTATACATTTCTTTTTGGTTTGACTTACGATGATCGTATGTTCAACAGGCATGGATGTGAATTAATGGAAAAGGTTATCAAATACAATGATAAAAGAATATGTGAATTGATACATGAGGCACACAAGTTAAATAGGGAAATAAGAAATGATTTAATCTTTGACCAATGGCAAGTGTTTTATGAAAATAACAATACAAAAGGTTGAAGGGAAAGGTAACGGGGTGTTATTGAAGAAACAGAAAACAATTGATAGAGATCTGGTACAATATGAGAAGGGCAAAGTTAATGTTTTAAAAAAACTGGGACAGGACCTACACTATCATTTAATAATAGAAATCGCAGTTGGACAAGTAATTATAAAGATGGATGGACAACAGAGAGGTAGGGTAATAGCAACCAGAATTTTCGGTATGGTTACAGATGGAGGGTCGACAGGGAGAATTCTGTGACATACTATGAATTCAGGCAGGAGAATCAGTGGGAAGACAATGGGAATTGGAGGGTGAATTCAAGCAGAATGGGGGGAAAAGGGGAACTGGAGGAAAAGATAGTTTGTAATAGAAATGTAGCTTTTAGGGAATGACATGATGAATATGTAAATGGACATTCTATGGAGGATAAATGGAGGGAATTGGAGATTGATCCTCAACACAATGAGGCCAAGGGGGAATTGGAGGCTAAGATAGTTTGTTCCAGCGATGGTTTATAAAATATACAACTACACGAACAGAATAATTACTGATGAATATTATGGACTGTTTAAAAAGGGTTTTAAATCTGTGCCATGTAAAAGTTTTGATATTGTAGTTGCAGTTATAGAAACCAAGATGTTTGTCTGGAAATTAAACATGGCCCTTTATTTTAACAACAAAGAAAAATGTAGAGTGGATTTTGTCCATTTAAAAGAAAACTTCATGAAGAGAAGTACTTTTAACCCCCAACTACACCCCACCTTGAACGTTTTAGAAAAAAAAACAATTATAGGCGGTTTGTATCAGTTGAAAAGTAGGACAGAAGTTAAAAGGAATATTCCAAGCAGCCTTAATAATAAAGAGAGACAGTTATTTAGAGAATTGAAGGAAGACATTAATATTTGCATTATGAAGTCAGACAAGGGAGGGGGCATAGTAACGTTTAACACAGTGGGTTACAATAGAGCTATTATGAGATTTTAAATAATGTAGATAATTATTCACCAATTTCCCTGAATGTAGTAAGTATTGTGTATGGTAGAAATGACTCTTATTTGGAAGAATACCTTGTGGAACAGAGGTTAATTAAGGAAATTTATGAAGGAATAAAGGTACATAAGCCTAGAGTACCAACATTTTTTTGCATACTGAAAATTCACAAAACGATAGTGGATCCATCACTCAGACCTATTGTAGCTGCAAGGGGGTTGAAGACATATCCATTGAGGTTATATATAGACAGTATGGTGAAAGATGTTGTTATGGGGGCAGCTCACTTGATAAAACACTCATGGGACTTTCTTGGTAGGTTAAGAAAAGATATATGGCCCAATGATTTAATCTTTTTAACTGTTGATGTTACAGATTTGTTTTCAAGTATACCTAGGGACATTGGTCTAAAATACTTTCAAAATACCCTAACAAGATTTAGTGGTTTTACTAAAGACAAATACATTTATTGGTTGAGGTAACATCTATAGTACTTTATCACAACTTTATATTTTTTGAAGGTGAATATTTTAAGCAAACCAACGGGGTGGCTATGGGGGCCTCCTGCACCCCTGCTTATGCTAATATGGTGTTGTTGGAGTGGGAAACTAGTACGATTTTCCCTTTGTTGTTTTTGGAAAATGTAAAACTTCATTTGAGGTTCCTGGATGACATATTTATTTTATGGAAGGAACCAGAGAAGGTGATAGATGATTTTACAGAATTTTTGAACAGGTCAACGGATTTTTTAAAATTCACATTCAGTTATAATTGGAGAATTATTAGCTATTTAGACACTAGGATTTCCCATACCAAAAGTGGTTTTAGATCTGTTGTTTACAGGAAACCAATCTTCAGCAATTCATATTTGGACTTCAAAAGTAGTCATCCTTACAGTCAAAAGAGAAGTGTGATTAAAGGACAATTTATTAGGGTTGCGAAAATGACTTCCCATTATGATTATTTAAAAGGGGAAATGGGAAAGGTGTCAGATGTTTATTGCAAGAGGGTATCCCTTGGGATTAGTGAAGGAAGTGGAAAATTATGTGACAAGTGAGTGAGAAAAAGATACAAACTCCTATTAGGAGGGAAATCAATGGACGAATGGAGTAATATTAATTATGAAAGAGCACTGGTTATTGAGTATACACCGCATAGTTAGTAGAAATTAGAATATTTTAAAAACTAGCCAGGTTATTCAAGGAACTTTGGGACCTACACCAAGATTTGTGTTCAAAACTAGGAGGAATTTGAAAGAGAGATTTGAGGTAAGGAATGGGTATGGTGTGGGTGAGGATCAAAAAGGCACCACAAAATGTGGTGCATGTCCGCAATGTAGTTTTATTATGGAGGATAGTTATTTGATTTTGGGGAATTATTTAAAAACTAAAGTAAGATTTGTGAAAAGGAACTGTAGAACAAACGATGTGATATATTTTGCCAGATGCTCAGGTTGCTTGGGATTTTATGTAGGCAAAACTGAGCGTCATTTTAGGAAATTAATTTATGAACATCAATATAATATTAGTAAAGGTAATGAAAACAGTGCTCTGTACAAACATGCAACACTTTGCTCGTATTATAAGAGATTTATTTTTGGCATATTAGAAAAGGTAAAGGTAAACCCTGGCATGGGGAGGTGATTCAAAGGTAATTTTGGAAGCCAAGGAGGTGAGATGACAGATTAAGCTGAATGCCAACCAACATCCTGGTATTAATTAAGCAGTCGCATTACGTTATTTATTAATCACGAAGGCAGAGAATTATTATTTATAATTAATGATTTGTAATTGGGACACAATATATCTTAACTAAACCTTGGTGAATAAACAATTTTGGTTGAAAATATTTGATGGTGTGGGTGTTAAAGATAAGGGGTTATAAGGGAATGACTACAAAGATACATAGAGGACTAGCTTATGAAAAGCATTGGGATGTGTAAACAATTTTATTTTATATGCTTTATTTTATTTTTATAAAAACATATTTTATAAAAACTTACTTATGACTGATCATAATGCCTGCTGAACTAGAAATCTGTTTAATCAACTTGCTGAAAGGTAAAAAGAAAATGAGTTGTTATCGCATGTTCCTATGTTTCATTCATCCATGCAAGGGTTAACCATACCCACTTATTTGATGATATTCAGTAGAGTTAATTGAGTGAGTTAAATGATATAAAAGGGTGGAAAAGATTTGATTAAAATGATTCTGAAGAAGTCCAATGTAATGGATGAAAGTGCTTAATCGTAAACATTTTTAATGGTTTTACCCACGTTTTTATTGTTTTTATAGTTATTTAGTAAAACAAAAGTGTGTATTTCTGAAGGACTGCTTAAGCTGCTAACATTACTTCTTTGGTCCTTTTACTACTGTTGTTGAGTGACACTATACCGATTCGTTCTCCTGTGGTATGAGTGGTTAATACATTATCCTATAGAGTGCGGACTTAGATAGTCAGGTGTTCCAGTTCAGCAATATCTAATTACTGTGGCTGTGTAACAGTAGAATGATAAGCAGGAATGACTTATTCAACATATGTGATATGAATAATTTACCAAGGCATAATGGTTAAGGTCTTTGCGTCCCATACACAAGGTACAAATTTTGATCCTAACCTCCAGCCAGTGCCTTTTTGGAGTTTGCATGTTCACCCTGTGTCTCTGTGGGGTTCTTTCCTCCTCAGAAAAATAACTGAGTGTTTCCATCTCAAACTCATCAATGAATGGAGTTGTGGGCAGCAACACAGATTCTATATGTTGCCCTATAGGGGAAGAATTGTATAGACCAACCACTTTGGGCATCTACTGTGGTGCACAGTATCCTCAAAGTAGGAGAACATGGATCACAGACTGTGCTCCATGGCAGGCTAGCCCCTTGATGGTGTAATATGACTCTAGGTGATATGGTCATGTTGACTAATGCCGCCAAATGGGCATGGGTATTTGCCGGTGATAAGTCGGTTGAGGACCCACCCTACTCTGACCTATGGCAGGGACCCATGCTAATGGTGAGAGGGGTGTGTGTGCCCCTATTGGTCAGTGTGCACCTACCATAAAGCCCAGCAACCCTGGGTCAATAAGCTACTGGTTGGGCAGTGTCCAGTTGCTCAGCTAAGATAACCTGGAATAGCTCTGTTGAGTGAAAGCTGGATGTAAAATCAATCAACATGCCAAACATAGACTAAGAACTGCTACACTCAAATATAGGTTCACTGACAGGATGTAGCTTGAAAATGAATGAAATTATGCGATAAGATGGAAGAACAGTACAACAAAGATACTTGATTTGGGATTCAAAGTCTACTACACAGGAGGAGGACAGACTATAAATGGTGTAGGGATTGTGGTGTGAGAGAGGCTTCAGAAGGCAGTCAGGGATATCATCAGAATGAGTGACGGACTCATGGCAATGAGACTTCAGTGTAAGGATTGGGCAGTGTTCATAATCATAATCTCAGCCTATGCCTCACAGCTGGGTTGTGATAGTGAGGAAAATAGTGCATTCATACAGCAGTTGCAGGACCTACTAGATAAAGCAGGACAACATGAACTGACGTTGATAAGCTAATCTCTATACTTAACTAACCTTTTTCTAGCCTCTCCAAAAATACTAGCTGTATAAGATACTAATACTTTTTGCACTATATGCAGAAGCTACTAAGCCACCCTAGGCTGACCTCCTTTCCCCCTCACCTCTTCTAAAATACTAATTTGCATAAGCTACTAAACAGTAAATTTTCTCTTTTATAATATCCCATAAAGTTTTTTTTTTTTTTTTCCTGCTGAATTTTATCTGAAACTGTTAATACTTATGCAATTTTTAGCCTTCTGATTTCAGTATTGTGGACTATTTGTAGCTACCTGTTAATGCTATTGTGCTTTTTGTCTGAACTCTTTTTTCTAATAAATACTGTTGTTTTTGTGGAGCTTTTCTCCCCGGGCCTCCACTGAAAATGGGCCCCCAAGCCCAGTGGACCTCCCCGGTAATCAAACTGAAATAAATAAAATAAATAAATAAATAATGGCTGACTTGAATGCACATATCGGGACAGATAGAACAGGATATAAGGACTACCTGGATCCACATGGGTGGGGCAACAGGAATAAAGAAGGAGAGGCCAGTCTAGACTTCTGTCTGGCAAATGGCTTGATAGTAGCCAACATATGGTTCAGAAATAGAGAAAGTCACAAGATCACATACAAGAGAGGCCAACATGCAACTCAGGTAGACTTCCTCCTAGAAAGGAAAGGGCACTGGAGTAGAATCAGTGACTGCAAATTCCTCCACAATGAAACAGTCAGCCCACAGCATAAACCACTGGTTACAACTGTGATATGGATATCTACCAACTGCCAATCAATATGTGATGACCCTCCACCTCTGGACCAGTAATCAAGTAGCCTCAGTCTTCACCACTAGTACCAGTGGGGGACCTTCACTGGGAGGATAACAGGTACACACAGTATTTCCCACTTCAGCTCTTCTGCATCAAATGCAGTTTCCCTTGAGAGCACACAGAGATCACAGTCAGTCCAGGGCTGATTTCTCCCTCTTTCTCCAGATCCCTGATAAGACTCCCCACTGGCACAGCTATAGAGCTGAGATCTCAGCTGACTGTCCAAGCCAAGGCCTCCAGCACCTTCTCTGTCCAACTAGTGTTTCATGTCCCTGCCCAAGTAACTGACACACACTCTTTGAGATTTGATGTATATACACACACACACACACACACACACACACACACACACACACACACACACACACACACACACACACACACACACACCTAGAAAAGCCTGGCACAGTTTTGCTAGCTATGCCCTTCTGCCCAGACTATAAGGCACTTTTGACTGCCACCAGACACTCCTGCCAGCTACCTTAAGGCTCTTCCAAAGGTACCCAATATATTGAGTGAAATTGATATTAATACAAATGGTAGCCTGACCAAGAGCAAGGCTGTTTGGAGTGGCCCACACAGTGTTACCAGATAAATATGCAAGTACTCTCAAAGCTTAAATATCTCTACAAATATCAGCCACAATGTATTAGTAGCTGTATTTAGAGCACAACCAAAAGCTGTTTGCTGAATTTCCTGTTTGCACTTAATTTTAAATCGTTTTTTTCTTAAAACTTGCATATTTTCTGTCCTTGACCTAGCACTCTTGTGTGGGGTCATTTACTGCACTGTTATAACTTGATATTACTTGTGAACCTCTGCTATCTCTGTAAAAAACAAAAACAAAAACAAAAAAAAAAAAAAAAAAAAATCTTGCTTTTTTCCCACTTTTCTGAGAGTTAAAAAAGTTCAGTTACAGGCTTGCTGTTCCTGAACTGTTTGAAAGTTTCTGTGAGGCCATTTTGCTTGGGCTGAAGGAGGGTCTCTGTGTTCATCAGTGGCAGTGACTAACATTGAGCAGCTTCCCTGCCCCCTGGAGAGGTGGTTACTGACTTGAAACTGTAGTTTTATTGGCCACTAGGGGTCATTTCCATAACTCCTTCATTTGTCCTCAGAGGAGTGGTTTAAGGCAGTAACTTGTAGTTTATTGGCCATTTTGGGTCATTTCCTGTCTTTTCCAGCCCCCTGCTATAAAGCACGCTTTAGCGCATTAGCGATTTAGCCGATTTAGCGGAGTTGCTACTGTTGCACACTAGGGCAGCGCCGGTTAAGCAGGTTTAAACTATTTGGGCTACCTAAAGTCCACTCTTCAAATTTTCCCTTAAAACTATCTTCCTCGAACTATACTACTGATCTAATCAGCTTATCCTATAATTAAAAAGATCATCTCTACTTGACTCCAAGTAGACTATTCTCTATCTGTTAAACGTAGCACTTGCTCCTACAGTACTTATTACCTTGATACGGCACTCTTGTCATAGATAGTACCCCAAAAAGGCAACCCCCATTTCTCGGTCACCCACGTCCCCCGGAATCTTTTTAAAGTTTTTTTTCTATTCCTTCTAGCATGTCGAGGGATCAGTTGCTAGTGTCCTCTCCTGCTCAGCTGGTTAACCTGGGAATATTGAAGCAATGTTACAATTGCCTCATGTACACAGACAACCCTCTCCTCCTCCCACAAAACACAAATACATGCGAGAGATGCAACTATACGGCCAAACTGGAGGCTGAGCTCTCTCAACATAGGACTGGCAAGACCAGTCAGGAGGAGAAGGTTACCACACACACTATAGACCCAGTCTCACATAGTACCATTACAACCTCAAATCATACACATAAACACACAAAGACATACTCGACGGCTCTGATCAAAAATCTACCAAAACAGCAGAGGCCACCAAAGCAGACACCCAAACAACCACCACCTCAGAACACAACACCTGCAACACATAGACCTCACAGTCAGAGTGTCAAACAGTCACAGCCCTTAAGGCCAAACACAATGCCAGACACACTAGTCATTGGTGACTCCATAGTCAGACACACTGACGTCCCGCTCACCAGACTGAGTAAGGAGAAGGTCACAGTAAGCTGCTTGTCGGGCGCTAGAATCCGCCACATAACGCAAGCACTCAGGTCTCTCAACAGCAGGTACAAATATGACTCAGTCATTGTCCACGCTGGTGTAAACGACCTGAGACGTACCTCCTTGGACTACATGAAAAGAGACATTGAGGAGCTCTCTGATTATGTAGCCCAGGCAGGTATGACCCTGACCTTGAGCAGTATCCTACCTTCACCAAGAATGATGCCACAATACAGAGATAAGATGATCAGCTTTAACAATTGGCTTAAACACTGGTGTCATTCAAAGGGGATCCAGTGTCTGTCTGCCTGGGATGACATGCTGGACAAGCCACGCTGCTTCAAGGGACGGCTTGCACCTGTCACCCTGGGATTCCGGATATTGGCAAAGGCTCTTGCCACCCCATAGTGCCTTTTTAGGCAAGGCTCAAATTCTAAACCTACCACCCTAGAACACAAAAAGGAAAAAACTAAGGGTAATGCTGCTCAATGCCAGAAGTCTAAATCTCAAAATGCACGCACTCGAGGCCCTTCTCAGTATGGAGAACATCGATGTCTGTGCTGTGACAGAAACCTGGTTCAAGGCTCCTGAGAGCACCCCAGCGCTATCAGGTTTTACCTCATATCATGCGTTCCGGCCCCAAAATCCGGACAATACCAAGAAAGGAGGGGGTATCCATATTCATCAAGGACACCCACACCTCAAGACTGGTGGCAACGCACGATGCATCGGAGACCATCCAGGTGCAATTAACCATAGGCAAGACTGCTCTGCAAATTGTAGCATGTTACAGGCCACCCTCACAAACTCAGGAACCTCACATGGCCTTCCTGAAAACACTAGAGGGATAAATGTATCACCAAACACCATCATACTAGGTGACTTCAATTACCCTAATATAGACTGGGAACACTACTCAAGCCCAAACACCCTAGCCCAAAAGTTCCTGGAATTCATAAACTCAAATGCCATGGAACAACTAGTCACCATCCCCACAAGAGGAGATAACATACTTGATCTCATCATCACGAACATGGGAGCACAATGTTCAACACCGGAGGTGTACCCTCACTGGTGAGATCAGACCACAAACTAATCTCGCTGGAGGTCCTCATCCCACCCCACCTGAAATAAAAGACCACAGTAAAGAACTTCTCAAAAGCCGACTTCACACTTCTAAAGACTAGTGTGGTCTCCTTTAAGGCCCCCGAGCCGGTGGAAAACAGTACTCAAGCTGCTGAATCACTTACAAATGCCTTCTACCAGCACCTGCAGGACTGCATGGATAAGGCAATCCCAAGCAAAACAAAGACTCTTTGTACCAAAGGCAAGCGTCCAGTCTGGTGGACCCCAGCCATAAACAAACTTTACAACAAAAGGAGGAAGCTACTACAAGATAGAGCAAAATCCTTAAAAGGTAAGACACCCTTGATCACTATAAGTAAAAAACTAAGAGCTCTCATAAAATCATCCAAAGCAAATTTCGAGAGAAAAATAGCTAAAGACTCAAAAGACAATCATAAGGCCTTCTTTAGCTATGTTAGAAACCTGGGAGGAAACTCCCAGATATGCTCAGAGCTAGTTCAAAATGATGTGAAGATTACTGATCCTACAGACATTGCCAACATACTGGCTGACAGGTTCAGTGCAAACTTCTCCCCAAAAGGAGAGATATATATACCAAACGATTGCAGCCCCCAAACATCTCCAGCGCCCAAGTGAGAACTGCTCTCTCCAAAGCAAAAAACACAGCATCCATGGGACCTGATGGTGTCCCCGGCTGTGTGCTCCATGAACTCAATGAGGAATTAAACCTACAGCTAGGACAGCTGTTTAATCAAAGTCTTACCTCTGGATACGTACCCAGGGAGTGGCGCACTGCAACTGTGGTACCACTTCACAAAGGCGGTGCCTCCACCAACCCTGGAAATTACCGCCCATTAGCTTGACAAGCCTTATCTGCAAAGCCATGGAGAGGATCATAATGGACCTCATAAATAAAGACATAGGGAATTTGCAGACTTTGGATCCAACCCAGTTTGGCTTTGTCAAAGGCAGATCATGCCTTTTAAACTTGGTTGACTTTTGAAACAGTCACCAAAGCCATTGATGAGGGAAAGGCAGTCCATACAGCCTACCTCGATCTGGCTAAGGCCTTCGATACAATACCCCACTCGGGTATCATTGAAAAACTCATCAGCTTAAATGTCAACCCATACATCACAAGATGGGTTGCAAACTGGCTGAGTGACAGAACCCACAGGGTCAGAGTTGCTGGCGCCATGTCAGACTCAAAGCCTGTCACAAGTGGTGTCCCACAGGGCTCAGTCCTGGGCCCACTCTTGTTTGGCATCTACTTTTCTGAAGTACAAGCAAACACAGGAGGGTTATGGCTGACAAAGTTTGCAGATGACTGCAAACTGGGCCATAGTAGAAAACACATCTGATACAGATATCCTTCAGAAGGGTCTCACAGAAACGGATAACTGGTGCCAGAGCCACGGCCTAAAGTTAAATGCCAAAAAATGCATAGTCATACCCTTCGGGAAAAACAAGGTTACCCCTAGCTACCAAATAGGTGGCAATCCACTGAGCACAGAAGAAGTTATCAGGGACCTGGGGACCCAGGTTGATAGTAGTCTGTCATTTGACACCCATGTAGCTAAAGTAGTTAGGAAGACCTTCTACATTGCCCACCTTATCATGAAGGGATTCTCATCTAGATCAAGGGATGTCATAGTCTCCCTTTACTCATCACTCATCAGACCAATGATTGAGTACAATGCCCCATTCGGAATGTATCTGACCCGACACTTGCAACAGCTGGAGAGGCCACAAAAGTTCCTCACCAAAAGGATAAAGGGTCTCAAAAATCTGTCCTATGCTGCCCGACTGAAAGAACTCCAGCTCTATTCAGTCGCCACCGCTTGCTCAGAGGTGACCTTTGCCTAACATACAAGGCCATGTCAAACCCAGATTTGATGAATATGCTTCACCTCAAAAATCTAGATCCATCAAAGCCACAAGGGCGGAGACTTAAACCTTGACACGGCTATTAATAGGACGTGCTGGAGGGATAGATTCATCACCCAAAGACTCCCTATGCTGTGGAACAAAATCCCGGTACATGTGAGGCAGAGCACCTCGCTGGCCTTGTTCAAGAGAAATCTTGACCAATGGATGGGAGATCACAGATATACCCCAGGGATTACCTCAGTGTCACTGCTCGACAGAGGCACAGCAAAATAATGGGTATAGTTCCCCATACTAAAGGGGTGGCGTAAGCCACAAAACGATGGGCTAGGCTTGTAAATGCCCTCGGGCAGATAGCCTAGTATGAACCTATGAACCTATGAACCTATGAAAGGTTTAAATATATTTAATAATAAATAATAAAAGAACAAGAAAATACTAAGTATATATTCACAGTGACATCAGAGTTCAAAACACAAGAAATATTTAAAATAATATTATAGGACAGGCTCAGACAAATAAAGAAAAACAATATCTAAACTAAGCTTCACCATATTCCTGAATGAATCTAAGAGAATTATACTATTCCCTAGTAAGTTATTTAATAGAGCAAGGCAGATGATGTGGTGAATGTTTTTTCTTGTTGTCAAGCCCAAGACAGAATACAGCATGCTCTGTCTTACTAAGACAGTTCTCAAAATAATATCTAAAATATTATTTCTGAGATAGCTTGCAGAATGACATCACGTCTGGTCATCTGACTTCTAGTTCCCATGCAAACCCCCACTGCTGGAAGCTAGCAGGACTTAGCACCTACCTGTAAAAATACACACACACACAAGGTTTTTGCTCAGATCTTTGGCAGGTGCTGTAAGTCCTAAAACAATTGCATACCTCCACACACCTTCCAAAGTAGTTATTAGTTCACTCCAAAGACAATACAGAATGATTCCCAGTTACAGAGCTTGTGTCTCTAGCTGCATTGAAACATGTGAGATACATCTTTATGGCCTAGTCTATAAAGTGATTTAAGTTCAGATTTTTTTTTAAAGCTTGCTGGGCTGAGGTTGACTTCCTATCTTCCAGTTTCCTCTATTAAAACATACATTTAAACAGTTATAATAGCACATGTGCATTTCTGTTCTCTGCAGTAGGGAACACTGTAGATATATTTCAAACGCAAACACTTTACAAACCTTTTCAACACAAACATCTGCACAAATCAGTTTGATATACACATGACATGTGGTTCTAATACATTTGTAACACCAGCATCTCGTATGACATATAGTTTTAATACATTTGTAACACAAGCATCTTTTATAAATCAGTTTGATATTCACAAATGACATAACTATTTACAAATTCCAGCTAGCTATGCTGGCAGTACCTCCTGTCATCACAGCAACTAGCAGCTGCAAGCAATGGTCAGCAAAGGCTCCAAGGTCAACAGAGACCAGGCTGAAGACCTGGAAGTTGACTGTTGAGAAAGCACAACAGTTCAAGCAATTACTCAGGGTTCTAGCACCCCAATAAGTAGAGGGAATAGGTGAAGTTGAAGAAGAATGTCAGTGCCTCAAAACAGCAGGTGTGAGGACTACAGAACAGATATATGGCCGAGGCAGGTATGTAAATGAGGTACCCAAGGAAAGCCGGTGGTGGGATGCACAGGTCCAGGAAGTCATCAAAAGAAAGAATGCGTGCAAGAAAAAGAGGGAGACAGAAGACATGGAACAGGCTAGGAAGGAATACTGGTTGGCTAACAAAGAAGCTAAGAAAGGAGTTGCAATAGCAAAGAACAGGGCATTGGAGGCACTCTACCAGCTTCTGGAAAGTGACTCAGTAGATGGCACAAAGAAACTATATCAGGTTGCTAGACAAAGACACAAATATAAAGAAAATAGTCAGATACCCTTCATAAGGGATGCCAGCAAGAACCTGCTCTCAGGACATCAAAGGGAAATGAAAGGAGTACTTCCAGCAGCTTCTGAATGAAGAAAACTATACAGAAAATGTACTGACCTAGACACACCCTACGATAAGAGAAGAAGATGAGCTTACCCTAGAAGAAGTAAGAATAGCACTAAGGAAAATGAAGTCAGGGAAAGCAGCAGGCTCAGACGAGGTCACAGGATGCTGAGTGAAATAGGGGAGAAATGGCTCCTGAGGGTACTCATAGCAGTGTGGAGAGAAATTCATATTTCAGATGACTGGAGAATAACCACATTTGTGTCACTGTATATGGAAAAAGGGGACATCCACAACTATGGGCAGTACAAAGGTATCAACCTTCTGTCACACTGTATGAAAGTTCTGGAGAGGGTGATTGATAAATGAATATACAGTGTAGTAGAAAGTAGGATGAGAGATGAGCAGTTTGAATTCAGATCAGGATGCAGCACAATTGACCCGATGTTTTCAGTGAGATACATAGTTAAGAAGAAGCTAGTAATGAGGAAAGAGTCCAACTAGGCATTCCTAGACTTTGAGAAAGTGTATGACATGGTCCCAAGAAAGCTGGTTTGGGCATTACTGTGGTGGTTCAAAATCCCAGAAACATTGGTAGAATTAGTGCAGGCTATATACAATGACCCACTGACTCAAGTATGAACAGTGGTCAGACTTACAGAAGGGTTCCCATTAGGAGTGGAGCGCACCAGGTTTCAAGTCTGAACCCAATGCTGTTCATACTGGTAATGGACTAAATTAGCAAAAAGGTCAGAGGGGGCATAACAAAGTTGCTGTATGCAGATTATGTGGTATTACAGACAAATTCTGAGCAGGAATGTCAACAAAGGATAGGGGAATGGATTGCAAAACTTAAGGCACATGGGGTGAAACTAAGACAGTGGTAATGGCAGGAAATTGGGGAAATCAGAAGAAGCAGAGAATTGAGATAGAAGGGAAGATAGTGGAACAGGTTAACAGCTTCAAGTATCTGGGAGGGATGGTTGAGGAGAAGGAAGTCTGAATGAAGAGATCAAAGCTAAAGTCAGAGGGGCTGCAGCCAACTGGCATAGAGTGTCAGGTGTAGTGTATGACAGAAGAATGCCAAATAAGTTGAAAAGTAAGGTGTACAAAACAGTGGTGTAACCAGTACTACTGTATGGCACAGAAACCTAGGCAGTTAAGGCAGAGCAGATTAGAAAGCTAGAGGTGATGGTAATTAAGTGCCTGAGAAGAGTGGTAGGATGCACACTGTGGGACAGACAAAGAAATGAGGAAGTAAGAGCAGGAGTCAAAGTAGCTCCAACTGCTGAAAAGATCAAAGAGAACAGAATACTGTGATTTGGGCACATGTGTTGGAAAGCAGAAGACTATCTGGGGAAGAAGATTTGGGACAGACAGGAAGAAGGTAAGAGGAAATGAGAGCATCCAGCATACAGGTGAATGGATTGTGTGACAAAAGCTCTGCGACAGTCAGGCATGAGTATCTAAGAAGGCAGAAATATAGCAATGAATAGATAGAGACAGTAATGGTTAACACAACAGCCTGACCCCATGTAGAAAATGTGAAGAAGGGGGTTGATGATGGATAACACTTACACAGCTACAGGATTCTGATCTCTCTAACCCCATTTTAGGTGGTGTCAGCTGTTAATACACAGTTCTGTGGATTATGCAGTCAGATAGGCAAGTGTTCAAGTCTGGCAAGGTGTAACTACTGAGTGTATAAGAGAATGTTGACATGCAGGATTGGCTTCTCCAAGATAATTGATATTTACAATTTCACTTAGGGAAAAGATTTACAACTGGAGAGAGAAAAGTACGTTTTGTATTCCCTTTGATGGAAGCTATCTGCATTCTAAGACAACAGTCAAGTTATCACTTCCAATGTGTGTTGTCTGACTACTGTGATATGATTTCTTGCGTGTCATCATCAGTACACAAAGCAAACAGATCTTCACATACATTACATGTATTCAAATCCATTACTGTGTGTCTTTTTTATTTTGTTCACAATACAGTGGTAGCTAGCAAGAATGGCTTATTCAGCAGACCTTGGTGCGTGACATGCTAGTGGTCACAAAGTGTCATAGGACCTGTGTAGCTTATTCAACAGACCTTGGTGCGTGACATGCTAGTGGTCACAAAGTGTCATAGGACCTGTGTAGCTTATTCAACAGACCTTGGTGCGTGACATGTTAGTGGTCACAAAGTGTCATATATGTTATGATATTTTGTTATGGTTTTTGGACAGCTGGATGATGTGCATCCAGCAGATGCTGCATTTCCTTATGATCATGCCCACCATAATGATGTGTGTATTGCATTTTCTGTTATGGGGTGCTTAACACAAAACACCATAAGCAAACAATGGTGGGAATAGTTGTCTTTTGTCGTTTTGTGACAAAAACTGCTGAGAATTTACTTGTTCCAGCATGGCTGTGCTGACTTTCACTCAGTGGAGGTTGGTGACAATGTGCAGAGGAAGCTAACAGTCTTATAAGTCAATCTGCAACTGCTATATGTAAACTCTAGCAGTTTCCCCAGTTCACTAGCAACCTGATGGTGATGCTGCAACTGTCTATGAGTTATGTTGCATATTGTGATGAAATCATACGGATTTGTTTCTCAATGCTCAATTCAGTAAACATTTTCCAACATTGTATTAAAAATCCTTCAGAAGTGTACTTTGTCCTAGAGTGTAAATTGAGTATGCGTGATAGTAACAGGTAATACACATGTAATACATTACTTACATAGGTGTATATTCTTTGCATTCCAATCACATATTACTTTGAAATAGTGAATGCAGAAGTTGTCCTTAAACATTAATTACATCAGACACACTTGTGTTGTGATTACATCTCCTCGGAGATAAATTTCATGAGTGGTCTTGCTATCATACTTTTAATCATGTCCATAGTCATACACACACACACACACACACACACACACACACACACACACACACACACACACACACACACACACACACACACACACAGTTGTTAATGAACTCCCTCCACATGAATTATGCCTGGCAAGAGTTCCACATCTCCCATTTACATATATCTCATCTGTGATATTTTACAAATCTGTGACAATTTTTATTGGTACACATTTATTTTCTGTTCAGTGTGATAGCTCTGTTTCTGTGGCATATCCTTGTAGATTCCACTGCATATGCATATTACTGCCACAACTGGTATTTTATCCACTTTCATTACTTTTCTGAGCAGTATGTGTAGATGTTCCTTAATTCTTTTTTTTTTTTCAATTTGTCTAAATATTTATATATTTGGTTTTCTGGTATTCTTGCATGGATTATTTAACATGTATGCCCATGGGAATTTTTAATCTTTTGTTGCCTGTACGCCTTTTCAAACAGCACATTTTTCCTTCTTAATATTTGCTGACTGTTTTGTCTTTATTAATGTAAATGACAATGCCAGTAATGTTCCACATGTCCATTAATGCACTCAGTACAACAGTATCAGCCTTCCTTGTCTACTTGCTTTTAGGCTTCCCCTTCCTTAGGATTCCTAATTGACCTGTCTGTTGTTGTGTCATGAGCACACACACACACTTCTAGGTCTCAGGATTGTGTAAACTCCTTTGTTTACATTATGTACAAGAGCCCTGTCTTTCTTTGATGCGGCCACAAAACTGTGTTGTGGGCTTCAGCTGAGGCTGTTGATCATATAGTGTGCCTTGTCTTCTTGCATAGCAATGATGCTAACATGCAAAGATGACTGATCATGTTAGCTCCAGAGCAATGTGTAAAATACATTAATGAATTCCCAGGAGTGTTTTTGTAGGGTCGTTACTACGAGATCATATAACACATTTCCCATTAGCCCTTCTCTTCTACCTGCAGCCGCCTCATCAGTAATCCTCAGTCTTCACTGGAGGTTAGAATTGTGGGGCATGCCTCAGCACATTCCCACAATCACCCTTTGAGATATGTGAGCAGGCTTTCTTTACCTCATCATTCCTTTCTCACCCAGGCTAGCTCGTTTCTGTGCCTGATGCACTAATTAAACCTGGGTCACCAGGACTGTAGTCCAGGCTTTATCCGTCTATACCCATGAGAATGGTGAATTGTTTTGGTGTGATACATGTTTGGTTTCAGAAATATTGTGATTACTACTTCCATTGCTTCCAGCATTCAGAAAATTCTAACAGTAAAAGCTACTATTAAGCACTCTGATCTTCATAATTTATGGTTTAAGTATGCTTTTCAGTGCTAAATATAGTCATTGTACTAGACATAGCAGTATAATAACTGCTTGCATGTGAGTAAGTGAAAGGCATGCATAATCAATGTACAGTTTCATTAAACTGGAAACACTTAAAGAAAACTGTTGCTTTGAACTGTGTAGTTCTGTTTACCATCTGATGGATACATTTTACCCTTTGCATATGCATTCTGAGTGGATAAGATGTGTTAAATACAACAGCATCTGCAAAACTTTGCATATATTATAGTACTCAAGGGTTTAAAATAAATTAAAACTATATAAATAAATAATAAACTCTTAATTGCAAACTCTGATAATGTGATTGCAGTAATGAGATTTCTTTTTTTTTTTTTTACTTTCTTGTGCAGTGCCTTATTTATTCTGCTTTGTCCTGTTTATAACTAATAGATTTCTGTGTGCATTATTTCATTTAGAACTTCTGTGACAGACATTTCTTTAATTAAGTCTAACATGCTTCATGAAGAGGAAGAATTAATTCTGTTCCATAACAAAGGCCATGTGGCGTGGGGAATGTTCCATTCCAAAATTCGTATCAGAAGAATAATATTAGAATATGGCATTCCAACTATGCACCCACCATCACTGTTTTACCTGAAAGGAAGGTTGTAGTAACATATTGCAGCTACCAAATGAGAAATAATTACTCATATTTGAAATAAAGTGCCCTCAACTATCTTTTTATTGCTGTTAAAAAAATAGTAACTGTTCTTTGT